>NW_020223241.1:46727-102633 GCF_003070985.1 Temnothorax curvispinosus | reverse complement strand
GTGGTCGCGGTACTGTCGGTGGTGGCCGCGGTGGGCGTGGAGGGTGCGGACGGCGTGGAGGGATTGCTATTGGTCGTGCTGTGAAGGGCACCGACGGGCGACGAGCCCTTGTCGTCCAGGTGATGGTGCGTCGAGCCGGCGGCGGTGGTGGTGGTGGTGTGCATGGAGACCACCGAGCTGGGGCTGTGCAGACTGTGATGGGGATGATGATGGTGGTGGTGGTGGTGGTGGCTCAGGGAGACGTGGTGCGTTAAACCACGGCCCAGGCTGCCCGGCACCGACGACGAGTCGAGGTCCTTCGCGTTGCCGCCGATGCAGCCGCTCTGCAGCTCAGACACGAAACCGCTCACTGAAACAAACAATATGAGAAATTCCACTTTCTCACATCTGTATGTATATCTCATATATTAGAAGCGAAATCTTTTTATTAGACAGAAGTTAATATTTTGTTTTGCCAGTAATAATTAACAAATAGTTATTTATTTCGACCTGATTGGCCACCTTTATTAAATGTTAACTTGTCACGACGTTTCGACTAATATGGGTTGTGGCCCTTATGATAAAGGGCAAATAAATATTAAAATAAAATAATACAACAGTGAGGAAATTTTCTTTGCCAGTGGATAAATAACAGTAATGAGGCTTTTTTTACAATAACTGATAATCTTTATTAATAAGTCTCACGACGTTTCGACTCTAATTCGAGTCCTTTTCAAGTGTATAATGTTTTAACAAAGACTTTCGCTAGATCTAAAGACTATAAAGAAACAGAACGGGGAATTTGTTTAAGCTACAAATAACTACGTGAGTTCATGGATTAAAGAGAAAAGAAAAATTAATAACGTCGTGAGACTTATTAATAAAGATTGCCAGTTATAGTCAAAAAAGCCTCATTTATACTGTTATAAAATAATGAATAACTATTTGTAATCCTTTTATTAGTTCGATGCAAAAGGTTCGTCACGTATCTCAAAAAGTTGAAAAGATTTTAGCAAAATCGGAGTAAGATTGTCACCGCGGATTTCAGTATACTCTTCGTTCCGTCTAGAACAAAATTCTTTTATTCCAATAGTCGCAATTTTCTACTCCAACCTTATTCAATATAAAATTTATATTGATAGAAAAACGGCAAATCTTTTGTACCGATTACTTTTCCAGTGATAGTTGTTGATGAGCAGCAAGCACAGTAAGTTTTTGTAGAAACTTTCATTCGATTGTGAATATCGTAATTCTTTTTCTTACATAAACTTCCGAAATTCTTGTAGCTCGCCCGCACATACGATCACTAATTTAATATTCATAATTTAATTTTACTTTGATGAAGGAAGCATTTTAAGTTGCGGCACCGAAATTAACAGAAAACCAAGCGAGCGATCGCGAATTCTGAGACGATGATCGGACGTGGCGGTCACTCCGAGAACCTGGACAATGGATTGAGCGTTCCATCCATCGATCGACTGATCCGCCCGCGCGTGAACGTGCCACGCAATTCTCAGAAATCTCGTCCGGGCAAAACAATTGACCTATTTAAAAGGAACTTGTGTGCCTCGGGACACCCGAGGCCCACACGGGTTTTATGTTTAGTGCCAGGAGTCGATATATGAACCGATAAAGCACGAGCGAGAGAGAACGAGCACGCTCTAGCGTGCTCCGGCGATATTGAGATAACGCCGTTTCTCAAATTAACCCTTTGACGAGCGCGAGCTTTAGACTGACTAATTTTTGGACTCGTATAGGCGCACAGCTTAAAAAATTTTTTTTAAAAGTACGATTTATGACACAAAGGATAACGATATAAAATCAGTGAGAGTAATAATAAGAACATTTATTCTCAGCAATACGTTTGCAAAAAGCACGAAGAAGATTTGGAAAGAAATTCAGAGACTAGAACAACAATTTGAATATTTGCCGATAATTTGCCGTGTTATGCAAAAGTCTGATAACATGTTTTGCAGCAATATTAAATTTTCTTTCACGAATCTGTTTTTTGCATTAAAATCACAAAACGGAAAACCTCGGAGAGACGGGAAAGGGAGTGAGAGAGAGAGGGAGTCGCGTGTACTCGGAAGTGCTGCTGCGTATACGAGAGCGCACGGGGGGCAGTATCGAATGCATCGGTGCCCCGCGGCACGTGTAACTGGAACTGGATGTAACAGGACACCGATAACTTACGTGCGCACCGCCACGGGCGAAATAGGGAAAGAGGAAGAAAAAGAGAGAAGCGGGGATAAAAGCGAACGAACCCGGAGCGATGCAAAATGCGGATGAAGCGGAAGAGCGAAAGTCAGCTTGACCACTCTTGACAAAAGTTTATCTAATTTAACCGACGCAAACAAGGCAGTCGTCGTTCCATTATCGTTATTATCAAAATATCGAAGTATCATCTCTCATTATTTGGTATAGTGAAATCGTTAATAGAAAAATGGCCAAACATTTTTTTACCTATTCCTGATTTTCAAAATTAACAATTGGCTAGTCTACATAATAAATTTCGATATATTACAGATAAAATCGTTAGATATCATAAAATAAATATAAATAAATTGTTTTGCATATATAAAAATCAGTTTCCTTTAATTTGCTTGGTCTTTATATCATATTGTCTCGAGAACGGGGAGCATAGAGTGATCACGGAGACACGTTGACGAGCAAATTTGCGGTTTACACCACCGTGTAATTGACATCGTATTACGAGTCGTTAACCGCGGACGTTAACGGCCGCACAAATTGCTTTGTACATGCGTAAAGCGCGAGGGAGAAATTCTCAAAGTGCGAAATGACGATCGTAAGGAAAGCGGGGAAATGGGACTATATATCTTATAAAATCTCTTCGCGTCGCGATATCACATGCGACGTAAAGACTCTATCCCTCAAATTATCATCTATTACATTATAAATCATGGATGCTTATCAAAGCATCTACGAGTAACGAAACGAATGTAAATCATATGTATATTTCTTTTTGTCTCTTTTTTCTCTATCTTTAATATTGTTATAAATATTATTAAAAGCTATACTATATGTTTATATTAAAGCTACATGTTATAAGAACGTAACATAACACAGTTTTCCATTAAACTTTAATATATTAAAATTATTTTATTTTATTAAAGTTATTATATGAATAAAATTACGTAAAATATCGTTTTAAAAGGCCTTCTGTTTGAAATATGTCTTCTTCCGTTATACACAGTTCGAACTTTCAACTAAATACTAAATAAATGAAAAATTCGCTTGAAAGCGCAATGATATCTAACGCTAAGGAGAAAAATAGCTTATAGAACTCAGGGTAACATCTTGCGATCTCTCGGTAATACAACGATCACAACGTTGAAAGTTGTACGCCGTGTGTGTATCTCGATTCGTTGCACGGGAAGGTATTACGTATCTACAACATTGTCCCGGGTTCGATGATATACGGTTACGGCTTGCGAAAACGCGGACACGTGCTCCGGGCTAGAGATGGATCCGCCAAACAAGATGTCCGCGCGACACGGACGCTGGGTGTAAAATTTCCCGATATCGCGCCGTCTCGTCCTGACGAAGAGCTCGTGTGTTGTGGAAACAAGGATATGCCGTGCTGCGCCGTGCCGCATGCCGTGCCGTGTTCACGCACATCGCCGCACATCGATCGGCGATGATCTCACGAACCTCATGCACGAACTCCACGTTTTTCGAATGACGCAAGTTTCTCCGTTCGCTGAATTACTGTAGGCGCGAGTTCGATAGAAAGCCACGGTCCATTTTCCATTTTGTAATCGACTTGATCGGTGCGAGAACAAAATAAATCCGTGAAAGGATCATCTGAGGATTACGACTTCATCGAGTATTATATGTTGATATATATAAACATTCGATTGAAATTAATTCATTCATCAATCATTAAGTGTATCTTACAAATTGTAGACTTTATTATTCTCACAGTGTGATTTTGAACAGTAAGATAATATTGAAATTAATCAATTTAACGTAGATTATCAACTAAGCAGCGCACTAAATTTAAGACTTAATAAAATACTTTTCTCTAGATAATATATTTTGTTCGTTGTGTATATTAAATTCACTAAAATTTAACAAAAATGTATAATAAAGAAAGGAAAAATATTACTGCTGTACATCATTATTAAAATTAATCTTAAAATTATAATTTCTTATTTTTCTAAATATTGCACAGATATCACGTCGCGAAATAGGTAATTATTTCCAGCTTTTCTGTGAAAAATCTTTTCAAATATTACATTTACATATCTTTTTCCATCAAACTATCAGTTCGATATAGCTACTCGTGTCGCAGATTCTTTATTACGTAATAATATTAAAGCGTGAAATTCTATCCCGCGGATTTATCTCCGGCTTCGAGTTTTTACATATTTTCGGAAATATGACTTTTTCCGTCGCGAAACACGCGCGTATTCTCTATCGCCCTGAGCGAACACAAATTTCAGAAATCGCTCGGAGGACCGACCGGAGAGAACAGAGAGAAAGAGAAAGAAGGGGAGAGGAGAGAGAGAGAGAGAGATTTTAATGTAGCGACGAAGATCTCTCTTTTCAGACCCGTTACTGGCCTCGTGGGTATACAATTTCCCGCAGTGTAGCGAGGGCTAGGATCATCCTGGTACACGCGGGGAGAGGCGGTGTTTTGAAAACAGGGATACGCTACCGTGCTCGGCTATTGTCATAACAGCGATCCGCAATGACCTGATGGTCGCGACAAACTGTAGGTATTACACACGTACACGAGAGCCCCCGATCAGAAAAAGATACTATGAGTAACAACCTTACATATAATAACCGGCTGCTCGATCGAGCTCAGCAATCAGAGAAACGTAACTGACTTTAACAGACGGGAAATTCGATGCTGCCGATAATGTAAGATCGAATACGGATTGATCGACTTTAAATTAAGTATTCTCTATTAAGTATTTAAAACGCACTTAATTCGTATATGAGCATGTCACTAATTCGCTCTAATAGATTAAAACAAGTAGATCAGAATTCATATTTCCGCGAAATATTTAATCTTCAAATTTACATTGATTTTTAAGCGATTTTTCAATTCATTAATCTTTAATTCGTCAATTTCTTTTATATTAAAAATAGAAATTTTAATTATAACAATTTACAATATTATATTATTATTACATATTACGTAATGTTATATAAGGTAATAATATCATATTATTATTGTTATTAAATGAAGCGGCCATACGCGAAAATTGTCAACCCTAATACTCCGGATTAACGAAGGAACAAAGTGTCAACCGGAAGTTTAACGAAAGAAAGACAAGCTCGCATGATACTCGTGACGCAAAAAAAGAACGGAAACGACAGACGAGGCGTAACGCGTAGAAGGTATATCGATTAGCCGGGGTGCAAAGTCGATCTCCGGGGCGAAGGTCATCGTCTTCGTTGTCGCTGACCGTTGTCACTGGCCGCTGTCGTAGAAAACCGTGGCATTCGCATTCCTGAAATGCTGCTGCTGGGTTGAACAACGAGGAATCGGCATCCGGCGCCGATAAGCGAAATACAATACGCCGTGACATCACGCTGCTCGGTGAATCGCGAGGAGTGACAGAACACGCGAACGGCAACGAGATACTTGCCATCTCGTCTTCGACGACGGATGAGCCTCTCGTGGACTGCAGCACTCCGTTCATTGTCGTCTGGTATTTCCAAACGTATCAGAGACACGACTTCACGCTTTATTGAAAATTATAGATTTCGTCTCATTGATAATTACGACGACATTAAAATCGACAATTTAATCACTGATCGTTTTCTCGGCCGCACAAATGACGGAATCGACTCTTCGTCAAAATTAAATCGGCACAGATTTAGTATAGAGGAGAGACTTGTGTGTCGAATTACAATCTGCGAGAAGTCGCTTCGATCGAGGTCCTTCCTTCGTCGATTTCGTCACAATCGTTAAGACGTGTACATTCCAAGAACCGTGAACTCATTCCGCGTTCGGCAAAATTGCAAGCTCGGCGAAACAGCGGCGGCGAAGGATATCGAGGAAAGCAGCAATTGCATTTTCGTATTCCAAATAATTGTGGCTTCGAAGGCCGATTTGCGTAATGTTAAGTTATTTGTGTGTTACGAGAGCCTCCTTTTTAAGCTGATCGTTGCATTCCGTCCCGAATTGCGAAACTCCTTGCGACTTAGGTACTTCTGCTCTCGCTTTCAGGTGGAATCTTTTTCTTTTAGGTCTAATTATTATAAGGATCCAATAATTTTATCACCGACTTCCCATTATCTAATATTAGTAAATTTTTTAGCAAAAATCCAATAATTTATATTTCAATTCATGATGAGTTTGTATATTTACACACCCACAGCTTGGACACATTAATCATACGATAAATATTGAGTTGATAAATATTCTCCAAAAGTTGAAAAAATCTTGAAGGTGCAACAACATATCTGAATGGAAAATAATCAAGCGATTTATAAGAGAATAATTTTTATCGTATTAATTTATAGAGACTTAATTTTGTATTGTTTCATAATATCTTTTTATATTTCTTTCCCTTTCAAATGCTAATTATAGAAATTTCTTATCTCATGAGATTTAATAGAGGTTATCATACAAAAATTATCATACATCACTATACTATCTATTCTATTGTATTGCGTCCTACAGAATTTCTATTTCAATTCACCATGTCTTTCTCGATATTCCGATCGGTCGTCCCACCGGTGTGCCCGCGTTAAAAAATTTAGTGTAAAACAGTTGTCTTTCTTCTAAAGAGTCCTGCGCGCAATTACACCGGATCGGAACAGGATTCGCGCGAGGTAGGAGCACAGATGTATGCCGGTGGGTGTCGCGTAGCAAATCTCCAATTGCAGTCAGGTGTGTTGGCGAACAGTTTGCGACGTTATCGCAATCTCGGTGCCTGCTTACTCATGCATCTTAGCTCTTTTTCTCTCCCTCTCCATCCACCCTTTTCCCTCTCCGTACTTACGTACGTACACAGTACTCGGCGTGTATTACATAGAGCACGCGTTATGTTTCCGCGTGTGTGTGTGTGTACATGTGCATATGTACGTACGCGCGTACGAATACGCGAGAACATATTTCTCGCTACTGATAGCGGATTGTTCTTCTTTCGAAACGCACTATCGCCGCCGGATATAAACATTTTGTAAGTTGCCATTGATTAATTAATTTCTTCGGACTCGGTTTGTGTGTTATCGAGAAAGACGTTCCAATCTTCTTTTTTCGAGGATTGATTGTGAGCTATTATGAATGATTCGGGGAATCTGATGAGCCAATTTCGGAGTCTGAATGCTTATCCACGACAAAACGAAATAACCAAAGTGATTTTTCTGTATCTTCAACGTGATAAATTATGCAGCATCCTGTTCTATTCGTGTAATATACGAGTATTTTTCAAAGTTTTATACATATTTTTGTTAATTTGACCCATATAATGTAATCCCGTTAACTGGCTTCAATTAAGCGATGCACGCGTGCGTTTAGAATATCATGGATAATGGATAATTCTGCGTCAAAGTAATTCGACGGGATCAAGTGGCGGGGGCGCGCGCAGGGGAAGAAAGGGGAAGGACACGTGACCGCGTATGTGCAATTAGAGTAGGAAACCGGGGGCTGAAAATGTAATACGCTCATTAACAGAGCTGCCATAAATGGTCTGAGCTCTTTTTACCTTTTACCACCGGAGAAAGGCTACACACGAAACAAAATTTATCTATATACATATCTATATATAAAATAAAAGAGTGCAGAATGAACGGAAACACAGAAACACACATTTCCACAAAACTTTGTTATTCCAAAATTATATAACCAATGATTTTTCACATTTCGATATCGCGACATTTGACATTTATCGCTTCAACAAATGGAAAATGTTCGATGGGCGGAAAAGAGACGGACGGAAAGGGAGATGCGCGCGCGAGATGATGAGGCTGAGGTCAACTTATAGTAAACGGGCTCGAGAGCCTTGCGGCGATTCTTGGCTCGCAATAGAAATCCGATATTCCATCGGCAGATATCTCTTTATCTTTCTCTCTTTCTTTCCCCGCTTTCCTACGCGTCTTTAAACATTAAACTCGAGCGATGATCACTGACTCGCGTTTATCATCATGTATGTTCGATATACAGAGCTAGGTAGTCGATTAATCGCTACTAATTGATTATTTCGTATTTCGTAATTACATATAACATTATTTCCAAAAAATCCAACCGCCTCAGAAAAACTTTTGACACTTTGACCGAAATTGCAGAAATGATAAAGTTTTAATTTTATTTTATTTAAAGAAGAAAGGACATGTGTTAAACATATATCCCCTGCTATCTTTCTCTTATATCTTTTCAAATTATGTATAAAATAAGATGCATATAAATTAAATTAAATGTGTATATATTGTATACATATAATTTATATATATAGAATCCCTAAAAGAATTACATTGAAAATAAATAAGTAGACGAACTGAGAGAACTAATTATTCAATTGTCAAACTTCGTCAGATCTTTACAGAATCTCTCTATACGAGCTATTCGTTGAAATTTCAAAGTTTTAAAGAACACGAAAACCAAGCCCTAGAAAAAAAAAATTATTTTGACGGATATACTGTTCTAATCTCTTTCGTAAGATACGAAGGAGCGAAAGAGGGAAATTCTATTGTTAGAAGTTTGCGAATGTTAATCGCGTGTAATGTATCGGTCAAGATAAGAAGTTGAGGAGGATCGGACGAGGGGGGGCTTAACGAGGATAAAAGACAGAGAGCCCCCCGGGGTCAGAAGGTCAATTCAGCGACAGTTTATCTCGCGATATCTTCCGCGTGAGCCAATCACCGTCTGGTATCTCGACCTTAGTCGTCGTCGGCGTCGTCGTCGTCGTCGTTGTCATGACGTAAAAGAGAAGGGGATACGCCAACGTTGGCAACGCTACGCAAGCTCATATCCGTTTTCCGCAATGATGCGCATACGTGGTTGTCGTAAATATCGACAACATCGAAATCTTTCATTTCCTGGGGTTCGTGACCCAGTTATATACTTTTTTTTACTACATTAGTAGTAGATTAAGACAGTGAATTAAGAAAGAAAAAGGAAACGACTTTACTTATAATATTATATTAATTTTGGATAATGTTATGTCTTTTATTTTCTGTTATCATATTTTTGTTAATCGTATAATCTTCTTTCTCTACTATTGTCTTGAACCATTTTTGGCGGTTTCCTTTACTCCAATATTTGTCAGAATGTGCTGGATTGATATAATGTGTCAAAGATAAACTCGATGAGATTAAATAAAACTGAATTTTTATTACAACTGTGATCGCTAGTACACAAGTCTTTCTTCTGGAAGCGATAAGCGAAAGATGTGACGCGGTGAGTCGCTATAAAACTAGAGCTGAAACGTAGCAAAATAACTGAGTCGATAATTACCAATAGATAAATAAATCTTTACCCTAGTATAACTTTGTCTGAAATCATTATAACTATAATAAACTTGACATAAGTATGAATGTACACGTTAGTTCAACAATATTTATGTCATAAACATTAAAATTGTCACGATTGCTTCGATATTATTGTCATAGACGCGATTTGACATTATCGTGCGCGCGTTTATCGAACCGCAGACGATGTTGTTACTTTAGAGAAAATTCATTGTTCAACTTTTCGTAAGACAATCGAGATGACGCGATGTTGAAATGATGTCACGATTCCGAAATCTCAACATCCGGAGTTCGCTGGAAGCGCGCGCGGAGGACCGTTCGCTTACGTAAACCCGCGTTTATCGATCGTGGCCATTGCAGCCAATCGACGCGACGGCTTGCGATTCAAACCACGTGACAGACAACTAACTTGTGTTTTTAACCAGTTTTTATGTCAGAAGTAGAATCAGAAAATTATTTTTTCGCTGCTTTCGCGGTCTTGGTAGCTGCAGCTTTGGTGGTTTTTGGTTTGGGCGTTTTGGTTTTTGCAGCCGGAGCTTTGGTAGCTTTTTTGGTCTTAGACAAGCTCTTGGTCTGAGCAGCAGCCTTTTGCTTCGCCGCGGCTTCGTCCCCGTGTTGCCGATATCTCTCGACAGGCCCCGTCGTTAATTAATTTCAGCCAGATGAAATAAGAATTTTTGACATGAGAGAGGCAACACGGGGATGATGGCGCGCCACGGTAGCGCGCCGACTTCTTTCGACAATTTTTTTTCTCCGCGTCAAAGACGACGGGCGGCTACGACGCATCATTATCTCCGTCGCTATCGTGTTTTGTGATAGTAAATATGAAATGCGAGAGCGCGGCCTGTTTTGCACAGGCGTCACGCCCGCCATCGTCCGGCATTGATTAATCGGAGAAGCCCCCTCGCGCGGCGCGGCGCAATAATGGTCAGTCGCGAGCGAGAAACGTGAAAACACGAATGAGCGAAGTCGAGTCGATTACCTAATTAGGGTAGACGGCGTTAATTTTTAGACGAGGGGGCTCGACCATGCATTTCTCGCGATTCGATTCGTCGGCTCCGGATCGGCCGATTTTATCTCCGCACCACCGTATTTTTCCTCCTTCTCTACGTCACCCTCTGATGGCGATTAAACGCCGCTACGCATTGTTCGATTCACTTACGAGCCCGTAATTACGGCATAAAATTATACCTCGGATAAAATTATTTAAAAAATCAAAATTAAAGCTGTGATAGGAGCGGCGATATACCCCAAAAAACGCGCAAACATCCCAAAGCAAAATGTCAATTGCCAGAATTTATCCGAATAGCGAATTTCTCTACCACAAAAAATAATGGACAATAATTTCGTTTTTTACGCTCATTGTCAGTAATTATTTGTAATTTTGTTTTTAGTTGTGCATACGCGATATACATATATTTCCAGTAAATTTCTGGTATATTATCGTCTCATTGAATCTTTTTCTTTTTCCGCCGAGGTACATTACGCGGCTTATCGCGAAACTTTGGCGGCTTCTGTCAATTTCTCGTAAGGCCGAAATGAAACATAGCGCCATTTCGCGATAACGTTCTTCACGCGCGATATCCCTTATCGCAAAATTAGCGATCGTCTCCGAAGCGATTACTGTTGTTTACTACGCTTGTATTTTGATGTGAATACTCGACGATTGCATCCGTGACCCTATTTCAAAGTAAATAAACAGGGTCATCGATCCAGACTTTCCTCAAAAAATCTATCGCGCTGGCACATGTGTTACCTAAGTCCAAAACAGAAAGGCCATCTCAGAGATTATGATAATTGGAACCGAGGAGCGTCTCCATATAATTAAAAACTATGTTGATACAATTGTTGAAACTTGGGAAAATTATTAGGCGCGAAAACGTGAAGAATTCTCTTCTTTCTACGAACTTAAATTAAATATTAATACACTGTTAAAGGTTAGAGGATGAAATTTAAACCAATACCATGAGTTAGATTTATTTTGTTATTTTTAACTACCATGTGCGTCAAAATTTATTAGTTTGAAACAAAATAGGATTATTTTAACTCCATTGGTTTAGTCAAATTAACATTGTTTTAGTTAAATTAACTACATATTGAGTAGGAACAGTGGCGACCTATGGAATAGTTAAAAATTACTCAAAATTGAGTTTAATTTAACCCTATGAATTTATATAAAATGTCAGGGCGGCAGTGTGGTCTAGTGGTAGAGCGCCAGACTCGTAATCTGAGGAACCGCGGGTTCGAGTCCACTAGAGCCATGAAGCATGGAATGTTTTTCCGATAGCTGCGCCCCTTCGTGCAAGATAGGCTCTTGTGCGGAGAAAACTGGGCTCCGTCTTTCGGAAAGAGACGTTAAACCGTTGGTTCAAAGGGTTCAAGTGAGAGGAGAAGGATAGTATTGGTAGTAGATTGCGAACCCAGCGGGGATATGCGATAAATTACGAATTTCACAGATTTTTTTTTTACAGATTAATAAAATGTCTCTACGTCTAATAAGTGTCGGACGAATACGCGAGATAAATTAGAAAATAACTTAATGATTAATGCGAAGAAATATAAATGTATTTTGTCATTCAAAAACACAAACTCTAAAATTCGCCTATATAAGGTCGATCTCGCGACATATCTCGCGCGAAAAAAATCTTAACAAAGGAATATGCAATTCGCTGGGACATCCATTTGGACATCTAGATTTCATCGATCATACAATGGACCGCAATATAACCATAATAATAATCAGGCCGCGGCGCGCAGAGGCGACGCAAATAGTAATTAGATCAGCGTTTAAGCGATAATCGGTTGTCCTATAATTAGATACGTCAGCTATTTCGTACGGCTTTATCGCGCGGCCTTTATTGCCTTGATAAACTTGCGCCGCATAGTATAATCGTTGTTAAACAGCGAATAAAGACGCGCGCGAATTATAACGGATGTATAGAACGCACGATCCGTGACCCGTGAGCCGCACATCGCCCATAACTTTCATTTTATAAAATCGACACAAACAGCCGAAATTCCGAAATCAACTTCTCCGCATCTCGCGCGCGAATGCGGCTTATCAATGATGCAATCCACAGAAAATTAAAATCTTTTTCTTTCTCTTTAACAAAAATTATCATTTTACAGAAAACATTCATATTTAGAAGTCAGAATTAAATCTGTCTCGCGATAAATTAGGATATACAAAGCGAGGGTTGAGAAAAGAATGATTGCCGATACTTCTCCCGACCGAATGCCGGGGTTTAAATGCGAACGGTGCGGCCCGGAGTCGCGGCTTCCACGGCGGAATCCACCAAGGAGTTCTCGTCGTTGAACGATACGTCAAGCTCCTCTCTCGCCCTGAGTGAGAAGCACGCGCAGCCTTCCCGGATTAGCGACCATAACTCTTGTACGTGGGCGCTCTAAACACCCCGATTCACGCGACGTGGATCTAAACACGCGACGCGACGCCTCGCTGCCACCGCGCATCCTCCCTCTTGTTTCAGCATCCGTTCTGGACCGCCCGGCGACTCCAGGCGACTCTCTTCTGGTTCGCCTCGTAATCGCTGCTCTCGTTAGGCAAGTTCCGAGGCATCTCGCCATTTTCTTAAACGTCATATCTTTGCGTATCGAACCGTTAAATTACATAATTGAGCGAAATTGGGTTGTAAAAATAAGGAGAAGTTTGAGAGAAAGAGAGAGAAAGATCATTCTTCACACTCGATAGACTGGCGCGTGTTTTTCTTTTCATTTCCAACTCGTTAGAAATGAAAACTCCGTAAGAAATTATTTACATAAAGTGAACTCTCAATGCAAGTATTAGAAAACAGGCAACAAGCAATATCAACCCAGAACATAACGACCATGGAACGTCCATTGAGCATCCATGATGGATGAATCAATCGTCCCGGGAACATCCGTGGGCATCCACTATATACATATTCACAGAAAGTGGTAATCGGCACCAATTCTATGTAATGTGGTCGTCCTTTGAACGTACCACGAGGTATAGCCACTTTACGGTCTTGCATAACGTCCATTTAGGATGCTGGATTGATCATCCAATAGATATTCCCTTCACGTCCATCAAATACGTTTCCTTGAAGACGGATTTAGAACGTCTATATTAGATGTCCAGTTAGAGTACTACAGTTGCAGCTAATCAAGGTATTCTTCTGGATGTCCTATGGACATCCATTTTACATCCATTATAAACGTTCAAAGCGGCACGTATCATGTATGTGCAATGGATGTCCCGCTTTTATCCATCGAGACAAATCCAACTAAGAGCCTGCTGTAGACGTTTAAATGACATACATATATCGTCCACCGTGGATGTGGACGTTTTGCGGACCTATGGACCAATTATGGACGTCCAATGGATATTTGGTTCTGTGTGGGAATGAATTTAATAACAGTAAATCACATCGCTTTATTTCATCGTTGGCCTATCGTTCAATTTTCAACGCTATTCTATTACATGAATGAAATTATTAAATTCTGTGTTTTACTATTTAATAGTAATTTATAATGCCAACTTTGATGGTGGGGAGCTATTGAAATTTATATAGCTTTAATATCTAGTATACTAAATTTAATACGAATAAATATAATACGTTAAATAAATATAATACCACCAAGTATTATATTTTATATTTAATATTACCACAGTAACAAACGCGTAGGCTAACATCAACACTGCTCATCGATTATTAATTTGTAGTAGTAGTGTACGAAAAAACTACGAAAGTTCTTTTACCCTTTGACTCCTCGGCCCTCGGCCTTCACGCATAAATATCTGTTGCGTGCCTTTTGATAGGCTTATCTCGACGGAGGCTCGAAACTATTAGCGATTATCTCCTCGGCGCGTATCTGCGTAACACAGAGGACATCGATACCCGTCTAAAGTTTCACCCCTGTAAGTAAGAGGCCGACGGGATTAATCGGGCGAGTAGGAGCCATGTCGGCGAGGCCGTATCTCGGCCTATCTATTTATCCGGACATTCAGCGATTAGCGAATAATAAAGTCTGGTAACACGAACCCGATGACGAAGGGAGCTGTGCTTATCATTCTCTCCCTCTCCTTCTCTCTTTCTATTATCCTCTCTGTAAATGTTCCTTGCCGACCGACCGACTCGACGGTCGCACGTAGAAAGACGAGCCCCGGGCAATCGTATACCGACGATACAGTCGACCACCGTCGAACGACGGAGAAACCGTCGACAAGAAGCCCGTCTCGATATCCCGTCGAGAACGAAGAATGGGAGGAATGCCACTACGTGTCCGGCGGCGACTACGAATCCTTCGATCCCGAAGGATCTTGCTAATCGCGATCGCATTCGTCCTCGCGAACTCGATACGCTCGGAGAGTATACCTATGCGTCATTGTAAGTGCAGAAGGGATTATTTGGAAATATATGTAAACCTTTTAGGCAAGAAATATGTTAAACCCTTTAGGCAATTTATAGATCTATTTATGTTAATATTCATTTCCGTAATTGTATTGTTGACTTATTACGATGGCGATGATCGCACGCCGAGCCGGTGGATCGCCGATGTGCCGCGCCGCCGCGGAGCGTTAAATCATACGCGTTTCGTCACCGCGAGATAAATCGCGGGATATTTCTATGCCCCGCGGACTTAGGAGCGCGATGATCTCGTCGGTGGAGGAGAAACCGTAATCGCAGGGGCGGCGAGAGAATGTGTGACTGAACGCCGCGCGGAAAGATCGGCGCTCTCTTCTCGCGCGTCGCAGGCCGCCCACGGTATATCACTCTTTTTCTCTTCTCCTTCTTCCCTCTCATGAGAAAGTCATCTCTCGCGGAGAGGCCCTCCCTCGCGACGATGAGCACTCTCGACTACAGTTTTGTATTATTAGAACGCGGCCTTTAGCGACAACCGCTCGGCTTCTTTTCGCCGAGGCTGCCGGGCCGATTCGGGAATTCGTCCAGAAAGATTGTTACTTACTTTATTTCTCTCATATTCAATCAATTTCAAAATAATTGGAATTAATTTAGAAATATGAAAATTGATGAAAGTGAATATCCTTCAAATTAGTCTGATCGATATCTTTTTCATAACGCTAAATATAGTCAATAACTGATGAATATGTAATAATTATCCTTGATTGATAAAACCGAGTTGATTTTTTTCTCTCGGCTCGTCATGATGTTTAGAGATAGTAATGTTTTGAAACGCATAAGGTGCGTAACGGAAGTAATGAAGAGGTTGTACCTTGATGAAGAGGCGGCAAGGGCGACGGCGGCGACAGCTGAAACGGCTCCTGTTTGATCTTTAGGGAATGAGGAGAGTCCTGCATGCTACTGAGTCCTGCGGAGCCCAGATTGCCATTCCCCTGCTGCAGCTCCTGAAAACGACATCAAATTTGAATCCTCCCTCCCGTGTCTTTCTGCGAGCGAAGAAAACTATTCGCATTGTATTTCGATTTTATTCGGGATTAAAATCATTTTGATTTCATCATATTGTGTAATGAATAATTAATTATTGCATAGATGTGCCATATTGGTATAAAGTTATAATATATAGATTATACAAATATGGTATTTAAATTAGGGTGCTGTCACATGGCAGTCAGAAATTCGGAAAACGGAATCTCGGAAAAGTAACGGAGAGGGGGTCAACCAATCACAGTTAGCTCGATCGGTGCGATTTTTCAAGGGCCGGGCTCCCCATGGAACGACTTTTACGGAAAACTAAATGGCATTCTAACCTTAACATATTTTTAAATTAAAAAAATTTCTATATAATTTTAGAGTAATAAAAAATACGTCGACGCTTTATTTTTTAATAGACTATACTACTACGGTAAGTATCTTTTTTCTTCTAAAACAATAAAAATAATTTTTTCAATTTTTACTTATTCCGGAAATATCAGTCCATGGGGAGCCCAGTCACAAAAATTTCGGACTGGCAAGTCCGCAATTTTTGCATGTCTGACAGTATGTACATTAACTATTTATGTATTAAAAATTGGGTATTTATATTATTTTGTAGAGATAGAGATCATGAAATGGAAAAAAATTAAAATACTTTTAACGAAAGAAGTTATTAAATGCATTTAATAACTTCTGACCCCCTTTTACTTTTTCCGTTTTCCGAATTTCTGACTGCCATGTGACAGCACCCTTAAACTATATAGCTTCTCAGCGAACGAGTCAATGTATTGGAAGTAATTCTTGTACAACGTTATTCAATTAATTATGTCGTAAAACTTCGCATTACATTTCGATATTATATAGGAAATTAAGATTATTTTGATTTCACATTGCATAATGAGTAATTAATTATTATATGGATGCCATTGATATATAAAATTAATACATCTTATCTCTCGACTCTCTATCCATTTATATATGTAAAAACAAATGTCCTGACTGATTGACTGACTGACTGACTCATCACAACGCCCAGCCCAAACCCCTAAACCTAGAAACCTAAAATTCGGGGAGTATATTCCTTTCATGACGTAAGCACCCACTAAGAAGAGATTTTTAGAAATTCGACCTCTAAGGAGGTGAAAAAGAGGTAAAATGTGTTTTTACGGATTCCTCAATATTTCTTAGGTTAGGCCCGATGAAAGATCGACTGGTTTTTTATTTAAAGTAATTACATATCGTAACGAAGCACGGGTATCAAGCTAGCAAATTATAAAAGTACAGAAGGTATATAAACCTGCAACTGTAAGAAGTTACATTTCTATAAGGACTTAAAATGATCACTATTTCAACGGCTAAATAAATTAATTATAAACCTAATAAACCACAGACTTATATATAACGAAGCAAGGGCTAACATGTCGATTAATAATACCGAAAGTAATTTAACTACACGTCGTTAAAAATCATTCGGGTTATCAGATAGACTGGTTATTCTACGGAACGATCGCGAGATCCGAAAAGGCTCGGACAGCGCGGGTGCTGTAAATCTTCGATAAAGGATGGCGCATCGACGAGGTAGATTCACGTCATCCTAAAATACTCCCTAAAACATATAGTCTCTCGCGTAGTAGACTCCGAAACGGCGGAGGTAAACGAACTAGGGAAATCCGCGGCGGGACGAATGGCGACAGTAAAGAAGTTCCTTCGAAGGAAGAAGGGAGAAAGAGAAAGAGAGACGCGAGAGAGCGGGCAGAGGCCGAAAGACTTTTGGCTTGGTGCTTGCGATGTTTGAAGTGCCGTCACCGGAAGCTTACAAACACCGACTCGGTGTTGTGACATCGTATTATGCCGGGGCGAAACTTACGGTCTCGCTAGATCGTTAATTTGCGATCCGGTTTTACGAGGTTCCCATTAGGCCGCTTCGCGAATCGCCAAGCTGCGAAACTCGGCGCTCGATCTTCGAACGGCGAGAAGACAATTAATATCTAGCAGATATCTAGCGATCCTTGCACCCTGCCCAATGCGCTCGATTCTTTCTTATTCTATGCGATATGAGAGAATAATTTTATTAATTTTTTTTCCAGTTTTCAAAGCTAATTTTCTTCGGAACGAGACGTCGCGTCAAAAAGATTTTATTTTATATTTTCGATCTTTCCCCTTTCACTCTTGGTTAAGGGGATCCTGCAGCCGTATGATTTACCGACATTATCGTTATTAGATGGATCTTTTAATTAGCTTTACAGAATTGCAAGTTTTTGGTCTAGAATTAAAGTCCGCACAAAAATCTAGGGTGCAAAACGCGATTTTATATCAAATGGTGGTCGAATTTATATGTGGTGGTCGTCACGTATAACAAAAAATATTAATTTTTTTTCGTTTTTGATATAAATTCGACCACCATGACCTAGATTTTGATGCGTACTTTAATTCTAGACAAGAATTTTGCATTTCTATAAAGCCAATTAAAAGATTAGTGCTAAGAAAAAAACCGGCTAGGATCACGGCTTTAGGATCACCTTAAATATGAAATATCGAATTCCATGTATGTGTTTATACGTCTACTCTACATAATTGCGAGAAAATGATTATATAAGCGTAAAAAGAAGATTAAAATTATGATATACGCGCAATTCATATCACGTTAGTTTTATCGTACTAAAAATAATCCCTGTCTTATCGTTTCCGGTCGCAAAATCGCAATATATTCTTATGTTTGTTGCGCACATCTGCTCTCGTGGACACTCGAAAATCTCGTGGTGAATTACGTGATCGACATGGATCAACGACGCGACCGATAGTTTCATTATCGGAGTCTCGATAAAAAAGTAACGCTCTATCGTTTGTCACTTTTCGCATGATACTTCCACGTGATGCTAATGAAGTATTCAAGGAAATGTTCAAAGTCAGATTTCGCAATTTTTCAACGCTTGTATGTCCAAACAATCGCGCGGAAGATCAATTTCTCTTTTTAAATATTTAAAATTTACTAAAAACTTTTTCAGATACGCTAACAAGAAAAAGACTTTATACTCTTTAAGTAAATAATAAAACTCAGAACACTCCAGTGTTAAAGAATAAATTTACCCATTGCTTTTTTAGTCAGTTTACATAAAGAATATAGATCTTGTTTTACCGGTTCCTAATTATTGTAGAACGATTGAAATATTTCTTTTTTTTTATATTAATATAGAGAGCAGCTTTAATATTCATTCTCCCGTTTAATCATCTCATTGAAATCCTTGAGAACTCAGGAGGTTGAGTCGAGCTAACGAGCAGACAGTAATCAGAGTTGGCATCGATTTTTAGCTCGTGTTCGCGAAGTCGATCGCCACACTAGCCGGACTGATCGATGGAACGACACACGCTCGATAACCCAGTTTTAATCCATTCAGCGATCACGATCGTGGACAAATCGCGCGCGAACATCGATGCTGAAATCCGCGACGTGGAAATCCTTCGCTCCGAAATTTCGTTCGATAAATAAAAAATCGCCAGATTCTATTTAACTGTGCTTTTTTTCCTTCGTTATTTTTGCTTTTTCCCTTCGTTATTTTTATCTCCAAAGTTCGCGACGTTTCTTCGAGATGCAAGAAAAAGAATATAAAGTGAGAGCAAAGAGAATTTATTATAACACAATTGAATGACAGAACGGATTCTCGTTAAAGCTGCTCCGAAATATTTGTGTGAAATTGTCGCGGAGTATAAATGTATATAGAAGGCGTGATTCGCGAATCGTTGTGAAATTTTCGAGGTCACGACCCCCCGACTCTTTTTCTTTTTCGTTCCCCTGTTGGAAGATAAGAGCGTGCGTGACGCGACGTTAAGTCGGTCGTCTTTCGCGTCGTTCTACGAAACGGGGAAAAACTTCACGGAAAAAAAACCGACTGACAAGAAAAGCGAGTGCCGAAATGCAAATAGGATAACAAAGTTATTCCATGTACCACGCATTCATTGTTTATTATCACTACAAACGAAACTATAGACACATTTCAAGTATTTCACTCTATTTCTAATATTCCATACCTAAAACATCCATTTAAATTTCTTATTCAGCTTCGCGAACATTTTTTAATTAATTGTGTACGCCCTGAACATTTTGACACACAAACAGATTTGGATATTTTTCATCCAAATTGCACCTTTAAATCGATATTGAAAATTAAGTAGTCCTAGCTAATTGATAAATAATTAACATCACGTTTATCCCTAATTTCAAAACTCTTTTGGGATCTGAACATTAGATTCGAAAAATTCGCCTTTCTTTAAAAGATATACTTAGAGTCTCGCTGCACGAATTTCTTTCACTTACCCCAGACACGGGGATGATGTGCGAGACCATCCTGGACCTGTCCACGTAATTCATAAAGGCGTCGGCCGTCGCCGCTGCATTTACCCGATGCTGCTGCAGCTGCACCCAATCACCGGTCGGGATCTCCACAATTGCACCGCCGCGCCGACGGGCTCCAACAGATAAGGGTAGAACAATGCTTCCGAGTTATACCGTCGAGCTTTTCAATGTCCGGAATCTTGTTTCACTGACACTTCGAAGTCGTGCGAAATCGTATCATGCTCCCGTAATCGTTCGTAGTAAGCAAAACACTCGTTTCACATCGGCGACACAATTCGCACAATATATCGCAATTCGAGGAGGCTAAAGTTGTCCTGGATACAGTGCGACGGGAAAGCGCATCGCGGTGTGTTGCGATCTCGCACTTTACATCTTCGAGACGAGTCGTTCGTGGCAGCCAAACGCGAAGGTCTCGAAAGATTTCCTTGAACCGGGAAGCACAATTGGGAAAATCTGTAACAGAGTAAATTTCACGCCTTCTGTGAATGTTTGTAATACACCGACGCGCGAAAAAGAAAGAGTTTGTCTGGAAACGATTGAATCGATTAGTTTGGGAAGTAATATGTATGGGATTTAGCTGGAAACAAATCTTTTATTCGTTTTGAAAATCACAATTCAATCAATTCGAAAATCAAATTCAAACTTACAGTTTTCCGGCAAATTGGACTTAACGTTTTTATGCGTTTTTATGATTTTTGTTTTTTAGTGAATATTGTATTACATTTATTACTATGATTATACACATAATAAATTAATATATCGCTTTTTCGAATATATTTTATATTCATATTTTATTTAATAATAAAACACAGTAAAATGTAATTTATGTAATGCATATTAGGGAGTTTATGAATAACTTTTACAAGAATGTACGTAATCACTGAAGATATCGAGTGATATATATATATATAATTGAAAATTACGTATAAAAACTCTTTTATCAAAATCTCAATGATGTGTACCGTTAAAATTAGAGCGCACGTAATTATTGCCGCTTATTAGCTCCCCGATTGCAAATCCGTGCAATCCGATTCGCAATCTACGCACAATGTCAAAAAATGCTGATGCAATCATTAACGTAACGCTGTCCGGAATCAGGTCAGCTGACTCATCGAAAACATCACGCACATTCGCAGTGTCAAAATAATTATCCAACGTACACGGTCTTGCAATTGATAAAAGATTAACTTCGTATTTCGTCGCAGTCTTCGAGAATCCAGTCAGGAGAACGAAAAAACAAAAAGAGCGTATATTCACGAGCTTAATTGAATGCAGTTCTGCAATGCGGAACCAACTCCAAAATCTTATCTTTCTGTTAGAGCCAATTTCGCGAAACTAGAAGAAATAAAATGTGTGCCAACATTATTTCCATGTGTTATATGCGCGTTTTTAGAAAATCTCCTGTCCACAATACAGAAGAAAAATCAATACAGGACTGAAAATTACGAAAATGACGCTCGGTTCCTTATTATATAACTGCATCCAATTATCGGAATATTATTCCCGAGATCAATGGACATCCGTGTCGAAGTTTGTCATTAATACAAAACGTCGTCGTCGAGATCGGTGGAGGGAAGCCGACGTTTCCCGACATCGGGAGACACGACGAAGAGAAAGCGGAGTTTAAAACGACGACCGCGGTATCGAAATTCGGGTTCTAAGCGTGTTCTAAGCGCGCTACTCGGCCGTCGGCGACGAGCGCACTATTTTCACGAGAAGATGATGAGCCGGCGAGAGACGCGCGAGACGACGTCTCTACACGCCGCCGGCTGACGGTTTCGGAGGGATGATGAGCGCGCAACAGCTGAGCACTTAGCGCCCTTAGTGACGATTGGGAGGAAAGGGACCTCGGGGTCCCCGAGGACTCATCGGGACTTCCGCCGGCGCTTGCGACAGACACGAAGAGAACTTCTACGTTCGCCCGCGACGTCGTAAATTCTGCCCCGATCGTGGTGTTTACGATTTTTCGGGGTCGTTCCCCTCTTTAATTCTAAGCGCTTCTCTAAAAATTGTTGAAAATTTTTCGACGGCGGTCCGCGATCATGAAGCGAGTTAATGAAGCGCTCTTATCAATCGCACTCGCACCAGTTAAGGGACTTAAGATATTTATATATCTGTTGACGGGAAATCGTCCCCCCCCCCCCCTCGTTCCCTATGCCTTCGATTAGATTATATGTTTGGCGACATTATATTTTTATATCTCCGCTAATTCGTAATCCGTCGTAATTTTTGTTACGCAACGAAAGGTCTGTTGCGAGAGGTCGCGTGTGATAAGAGACGTGTAAACAGTTCTACTAATCAGCGCTCTCTCAGTGTTTACATTTTTTGGATCTTAATGTATCTCTCTAATGTAGTTACAATCTCCAATGTTCCCGAATTGCTCGAAAAAGATTTCGCGTATATCTCATAAATGTTTTTATTTTTTTTTTAATATGTTAAACTTTACATAAAAACGTAGGAATCTCGAGATTTTCAGATAATTTCCTTCCGCGTGCCGCGTTTCTTCAGCGCTGTAAAGATACAAATTTAACTAAGAAGTATCATATCATTAAAAATATTAAAAAGGTTAAGATATTTATGCGCTTATTATATCAAGAAATTGAATGATTGATAAAGCTAAATGCTACAAATCTTCTTATTGAGATTTACCTCAAATTTTAGAACAATTTTTTCAATTCTTTCTGCTATTTACCGAATTGCATCTATCTTATTGCAGTAATCATTTAAGAAAACTCTGACTTTTATTCAGTAACTCGAATTAATGGAATTAATGAAACTATGTAGATTATGCTCCCTCTAGTTATTAAAATGTTCTTCAATCCTCGTTAATTGGTTAGGCAGTTTATAGGTATATAATTTGCAAGATAGACCCAGTTAATAAATTTCTAAATAAATAGTTTAGTTACATACAGAAATATGTAGCTTGTAGAATAACTCTTTTTTCCTCGCTTTTCGTTATCGCACATACCTTATCTTATACATTCTTATTGCCAAGTACAAAGGACGTAAGTCAAGTTTTGACAGTTAAACATGCATTTGTTTCGCTACTATAATAGTAAAACTTCTTTTCTTGTTTCTCGTTTCTTGCTTTGTTAAATTCATGCAAGTTAAAACTTTCACGCTTTTCAAATAAGATAAGAGACTTAATTCCTTCATGTCACGACACAAGAAGGATGCGCGCGTATCTATGTACGTGTAACAGAACGTGTTTTGATGCGAGATGACGATGCACTGACGTTACTGACGTTAGTAGTTGGATTCACGTGAGTTCGCCGGATCGCGAGTATGAGGGCAGGCGCGCGGCGCCGATCGGTCGGTCGATCGGCGACGTTACGCGGACGACTCTTTTCCACGTTTAACCGCGAGAAAAACTCCGCTTATCTTCGCGTGTGCGCGCGTTGCAGCGAAAGAAGAAGAAATATTTATCTCGCTGTTTAGTAAACAGCCGCCTGTCCGGACCGCTACAAATCGGTTGCGGCCGCGATCGCGGAACCCAAGTTTATAAACTTTCCGGTGATCTCGCGTACCACCGCGAGTCTCTGAGATAGCCGAAAAAAATATTGCACATGCAAAACCGGCGGCACGCGCGACGATGATTTACTTCTCCTTCCGCGCGAGCGATAATAAGGAATTTCATTCACCGCGTACCTCGCGCGTTCTCTCCCTCTCTCTCTCTCTCTCTCTCTCTCTCTTTCTTTCTTTATCACCGTCAATGTATTCTAAACTAATGAATCTACGAAACAATTCAATTAATGCCTATTAAGTTGTATCTGTCAATTAAATTGCAGTCATTAACCCTTCGTCTATATACGTTTTTTTTGCACCCTCGGAGTGTATACATGGGTCTGTCACATTTGACGCTATTTTTCTCTACTTTAAAGTCTGAAAAATTCACAAAACGTCTATCTACATTGTAGTTGACAATTTTATAGTTATTTTGATGAACATCGTTTATTTAATATTTTCTAGTAGGCTTCCAAGTTTTACAGTTACGAGCAGATATCATTTTGGCCCGGACGTCGTAGACCCACGTATATACTTGCTACTTGTTCAGCATGTCCGTTCATTACTCACACAGCACAGGATATTTTGAGGGACATTTGTGCATCCGCTGGATATCCACCGGATATTAAATATCCACTGGATATCCACCGGTTATTGAGATATCCCACTTTATCTGTAGGAAGTCCCTCAGATAAAGTGTGCTGTGTGGGTACCAGTTCTTCAGTAAGAGAAATTAGCTTTAAAAAAATTCAATTAATTTCAATTAATTTATGCTTCTGCAAAAAGATTCTCGAAGATTGGATAATAATAACTACTTACCCTATAATTTTGTATCATAAAATAAATATTTGCATAAATATTAGTTTGAATGCAACCTTCAATCTGAGCTTGAGCAGCAACTCCCTTTGAGGAACAATTTTGTACCACATTGTTTTTATTCAAGAATATAATGAATAAAGAAGAAAATAATCGATTATGATGATTAATGTATACGAATGGAAAACTAAAGATGACTTAACTCATAAAGTTATAAATTGCACTTATTAGTATTTTTAATGATAAATTAAAACAAATTTACAATTAATAAAATAAAAATAAAAATTTGTTTTTATAGAAGTCTGTGCGCTATTACTTTCAATTAATAAGATAAAAAAAAAAACAAAAAAATAAATTCTATTTATCTAGGGAGAAATACAAAATATAACGAAAAAGTATATAATCAATTATATAGTTTCCCAAAAGTGTACATTTCAGAATGCTTGACTAATAAAAAAAGTACTAAAAAATAATTCATACAAAAATTTACGTTTATTTGAAATATTTTCATTATTTAAATAAGTATGTCAAAAGCACACGTTTTCCAAACATGGTATATAATAAATGAGATTTGACTGTATTTGTGTATTTATTTGATCATTTTGAAACAAAACTTGATTAATTTAATATTAAGCTGTCATGTTTTTATGATCTTTGCATGTCAAATGTCAAGCAATTTAACAAGTGTAAACATAACGCGGCCAAAGTCAGTTAAGATAAATTTATTATACACAAGTCGACATATATCTTTATTCATTTAAATCTATTTTCGAATAAAAATAATGAATAAATATGTTTTATAGTGAATAACGAATAATCGGAATATTGAGTAATTCAATCGACGAATGCAAAAATAACGAATAAAACATTATTTGTCATTCATAATCAAAATATATTCTATCAATGTACAACGCTGCGATATAGATACGGAAGAATGCAACGCAACGTCTGCCGTCGCTCGCAATGCAAGGCAGAAAAAGAATCTGTATCTCTACAGTACTCCATAAAGAAGCATGTAAAATTACACGAACAATAAGGAGTTCATAGAAATCACGCTACATTTTATATAATAAAATGTACTTATTTTTCATGTAATTTTATATATTTGTTTACAGTGTAGCTGTATCTGATGCCTTTTTTGTGCATCAAACGAAACAACAGACACCCTTTTACTTTGGAGAAAGAGACGAGAAATACGGAAGACACGGAGAACACAATTAAGAAAAAGAACAGGCTTAAAATTAGCCTAAAAGTATATCCCCGAGATAACCGACAGAAAAAAACCTAGTTCTTTAGCAAATTTGAAACTGGATGCAGTTGAATTAATCCGTTTAAAGCCCAGATTAATTCAAGCGCGTAAATGTAGTGTGGAAAAGAGTGGAAATCATCGAAGTACATAGTACAAGTAAATTCTGCGAAACAATTCTTTCGGCTCCTGATCGCTAAATCATTTCTGTGCCACGCACATCTTTTGGTCACGAATCGCGCACAGTGGCCAAGCCTGGAGTAGCCAGGCGAGTTCGCGTCCCTTGTTCAACATTAACGAAACGTTCGAGCGCTTCGAGAGACACGCTTGGAAAACCGTCTCGCGTCATCATAAAATATCATTTATATCGCTTTACCTTGCTGGCGTGGGTCCTCCGGATCGGGAACTCCTTCGTGGAATCACTCCGTTCACCGCGAGTGCGAAACGACGCGCGGTTTCGCGCCGCGGAAACCGGTGCGGCCACGAGCGAGAGACGGCGGATCCGCCGAGCGAGCCGATCGCGGGCACGAAAAACGGACGCGTGCGACGAGATGAAACCGTGGCGAGATCGAGACTGGGCGCCGCGAAAGAGACGGCCGGCCGGAGTCCGGACCGCGGCGATCCGCGGCGCGCGCGTGTGGTGTACGACGCGAAGGGGCGACGGAGGCGGAGTCGCGCGTGTTTCGCGCTAACGCTTTCGGACCGCCCGCCCTTCTCGACGCGCGCCGGCCAGCCCGCCCGCGGCAAACGACGCAACGCGTCTTGACGATGACGGCTTTTTTTAGTTCTTATGGTAGACGTCGAAATGTTTAAAACGTCGATACGCGGGGTTTTCTAGAGCTCGTTATTGTCTCTAAAATTTTAGAGCTTTTGAGAAAGAAAAAACGACTTACATTATTAGTCCTATTATCAACGTATGGGAGTTATGATACATATTATGACATGACTATACTCATTCTTGTGTTAAATGTCAAAATGTTTAAATATCGATACGCGAGGTTTTTTTTAGATCTCATTATTTTCTCTAACAATTTTAAAACTTTTGAGGAAGATAAACTATTTCTTATATTATTATTAGTCCTGTTATTAATAATACATATTACAACTGCGATTATTTACAGATACATATATGTATATTCCTTGCTATAATTTTAATTAATTAAAACAGAGAGAGGAAAGTAATAGTTGTGAAAAAAATGATAAAGTATTTAAAGGAAAAAAAGAAGATACTTAAGGAGTAAATTTGTAATAGCGCACTGCTCTGTGTTTCTTTTTCTGTCCTTATTCAAATAATGTTGTATTCTCGAGAAAGTTCCTGAAATTCCTTCATTTTTTATCTTAAAGTTAAACTCAAATGCGATCTCGCGGTTAAAATAACCATCACTCATCATAATTCGTCTTTCACTACACTGCAAATTCAAGTGTTATTTTTACACGCATAAACGTTTAAAAATTTGACACATTTGACTAAAGCTTTTTTTACATATTTCTTCATATGTTAAATTACGTTATTATTTAACACGTTTTATCGTATTATTATGTCATTCAGACACATGAATGATTGTTACGGTAAATGAAACGTTTATAGTTGGAGGTCGAATTTCTACTAACATAAGAGAAACAAACATCGACGACTTGTCGTCAATAAATAACAATTAATTTAGCTGAAATGTTATTTGGTAAACTCGATATATTAGTGGCGATCGTAGCGCAGAAAAATGTGCGCTGGTCTAACGAGCCGAAGATCCGAGTTCAAATCCGATCAAAAATCGTCGATTTTTATATGATCGCCACCTCTCGGAAGGGTTAATGGCAACCCACCGAGAGTGTATCTCGTATCTCTTGAGCACCCCTCTATATTTGAGAACTGGCAAAAGGTAACTTCTATAATGATGACTAAAGATTGTTGCTCCATCTGACCAACTATGCACTTAACACCAGAAAAGTGATGACAAAACTCACAAAACTGAACTGAAAAGAAGAGTACCATTTCGCAAAATTCGCAGTAGTTGATGAGCGAATGAGCGCACACTGCAAATCCATGCAAGTGTGTTATTTTTGCACGCATAAACGTCTAAAAATGACACATTTCACTCAAGTTCTTTTTACATATTTTTTTTGCGTATGTTAAATTACGTCGTTTAACACGTTTATTCGTATTAAATTATAAGTTAACACGTTCAATCATGTTAAATGACGTAATTTAAAATAGAAAAAATTGTGTAAGAAGAACTTTAGCTAAAATAACTCACTTGGACTTGCAGTGTAGTTGCAACTGGAAACGCGTTTTATATGACAATGGGTGCTTTCCATTTAATGACATAAATTAATACAAGTATCGTTCTGTTTTTATTTCAAGTTTGGATTTCAAGAAAGATAGAACTTGTGTCGACTTACGTCACTAAATTGGAAATATCCGATATATTCACACGTTTCACGTACCACAAACCCTTGAATCAACGATATTTTTATGATTTTTTATGTAAGAGAAATTGTAGCATTTTTTTGCGGCCATTGTACGATATGCAGCAATTAACGTGCTAAATTTACAAATGCGTGCCAAATGATTTCGGTATAATAGCTTGTTCGACCTGCGAAAAAATCGTGACAGATCGAATGTCGGTCGCAAATTATTATGTAATTGCGCTTACATCGCGTTTCGTGAGGCGCGTTAAGCAACTGTTGTTTTGCTCGCCGATCGGCAAGGATGTCAGGAATTAAGGTCAAGAGAACGATGAGACTGCAGTGTCGTCGAAATCGCTGACCACCGTCAAAGATATCGCGAATCGCATGCATATTCGCGATTAAATTAACCGCTCAGATACAATTAGCCGATAATATTACGCCAAATTAATTCGATAACGTTACGCTACTTGAAATATCTATATTATATCAAACTCACACAAAGGAATTGTTTTTACTTCGCTTTTATATTGATAAAGATGGACAAATTGATATGTTTCTATTCTATAATAACGTATTTGCTTTAATATACGGAAGGGAAATTTAAAACTATTATTAAAGAGATAAAAACGAGATAATGAACGTATCTGACATATTCAAGTATAAAGGCCAAGTAAAAAATAAATTATAATTACATTATTTTATTTTGTAATAAATTTTTAGTCTTAATCGATTGAAAGTATAGGAGTTTTGGCAAATTGCGATTGAAGGATGCCACAAATAAATAACAAAGCCTCATCCTTTCTATAATATCATTTATATCGAAATTTCAAATCGAAATAATAAAGAGAGATGAAGGAGAAGAGAAGGAGGAAAAAAGAAATACCGAGAAACGAGATAAAAAATCCTGATGAAAAAGAAATCATTATAATTTTTAACAAGAAACATATTTATCAAAATTAATCTCTTTCCTTTACATTATGTATAAAATAACTCTGCGCTGAGAAAAAAGGTGTTAACTTGATTAAATATTTTCAATTGATTATTATTTTTTTAATTGAAATATTTATATGTATTTAAATTAAATATGACATTAAATCTAACATGACGTAATTTGACTCAAATACTAAATTATTTCAATTACAAAAAATAATAATCAGCTGAAAATATTTAGCCAAGTTAACAACTTTCTTTTCTCAGCGTGTATTTTCGGTTTTGCCGATTTTTGCTGTACATTTGTCGCCGCGCGCGGAAAGGACGTGCATCGAAGAGCCGAATCCCGCGGAGGGAATGACGTATCGATAAATGAAGCGGTTGCCGCAAAATGTCGCGTAAACGCGATGCGGAGGGTGAGGGAGAAAAGAGGCGCCGCAGCCGCGACGCCATGTTGGGGCGGCATCCGCGAGGCTGCCGGCCTCGCGCGATTGGTCGAGGGCCCCAATCCGGAACAACAATTCGGCGCGCACTCGTGCTTCAGCCCCGGCTCCTCGCGAAGCTTCGCATTCGATCCGCGAATCCGCGACCGACCGGCGGCGACGCGGGAAAGGAACGCGAATCCGCCGTTTAATGGCGAGAGAGCCTTCCGCAATCCCGCGATTCCCGCGGACGCGAACACTTTTCGCGCCACCTTCCTACACGCGGGATATCTCGATTTAACCGAATGAGTCGATCGTTAATTCGGGATTGGCCAGAAGCGCGGTGGCTTCCAGCACGAATGTCGCAAGGCGAAAAAATTGCACGCGTATACGAGCTCGAATTATAATTCGAGAGAAATTTCGAAACCGAAAGTAGAATTTCAGGTCTGCATTACGTATACGTTATACATTTTGCGCTTAAAATGCTATAGATATACATATAATTATAGACGTTGAAGAGAAACGAAAGAGAAGAAAAGTTGAAAGAGTACGAAAATTTAGCTACAAGGAATGAACTTGATGAAAATATGAAATATTTTTACATCATTATTACGCATTCGATACACAAAAATAGGAATCACTTTCCAAATCGAAAAGCTTACGTGTAACGAGTAGTAAAAATTAATCTCACATCATCGAGTCGATGTTATTTTATGAGAAATGCAAGATTAATTAGAGGATGTTTTTTCAAGACAGAGGTTTTGAACAAATTTATCTGACGCTAAATGCATTCTCCTTCAGATATCTGAGAAAGTTGTTTTATACTAATATTCCATTAATTGCATCTATAAAAATAGATTTTTTAGTGATACGTAATTAAACGTAGCATTTAAATGAGATCTAAATTAATAACGCAGTTCAGATATATCCGAAAATTTATGCGGGTTATATTACGTACGCGCATACATATATGTACATATATTCGTAATATTTTATCATTATACATACCTATATATATCTATCTATAAGATTTATACATTTTAATAAATATTACAACGTTTATAATACATTACTTTATTATTAGACAATACAATATTTCAAGAAAAGAGGCTTGAGATATTAAAAGTCCGCGTGCGCGAAGAAGATGAGTATTATTTTTGTCCAAAAATAGTGTGTGTGTGTGTGTGTGTGTGTGTGTGTGTGTTTGACTTCTTTCAACCTTCCTAGACTGTTGGAACTAATTTTCACTAAAACCAAATTGATCCACGTGACGTAATGCAGTTTATTATAAGAATATTTACTACTTAAAAGAATTCAAATTTTGGAAATAAACCACATTATATAAAAATATAAAGTCCGCAAGAAATATTGAGGATAGAAAATAATTTCTTTTTTAATTAGAAGTTAGTAAATTTTGTGATAGGTCCAAAAATGACCCACAAACAGCCTATAAAAATTAAAAAACGAGGCAGAAAAGGATTAGGTAAAGCCGAATTTCACATGCGTTCATCTCATCTTAATTATACTCGTGGTCCAGCCTCGCTTCGGGGCGGATGATTTACCGGGGGGGAAGGGAGGTGAGAAAGGGCGGGGGTCCACGGAAAATCGCGGATCACGCGGGTTTGGCGACAGGAAGGGAAACAAATGGGAATAACGGCGGTCAGACCGCGGCCGCGGATATTTTTCAGCTGCCTCATGGCCGGGTGCGCGATTTGTTGACCGAATGCTGAGACTTACGGACGCCGATGTTGCTGATATAGCGGGGTATTGTTAACCCGTCACAATGACCATGTTTAGCAACATCGACCGGTCGGTCGTGTTCGATTGTTCGTACCACCCTCTCCCCATCCCGCCATTGCGGTCGTTACTGCGCTATTGTCGACAAGTTGGTCCGCCGAGAATGATGACGATCGACTCTTTAAACCCGATGTCCATTACACGCTCATTTTCTGATTTGATCTCTATAATATACAATATACACATACATGTATTCACGAGCTTGTTTTAAGTTCCGCGAGCTTTTAAACAGAGTAATGAATGGAGAGAAGATTACGATCGCACCTTTCTAAGTTCTGTCTAGCGTCTCTAAAAAAAATAAAAATAATAAGTCATTAAAATAATTACTTTTGCCCCAATAGAATTACTTTGGCGCAAATACAATCTTTTATAATTTCATAACTTTATACAACTATATACCATATCACAGGGGAAATAATAGGTTTATACGAAAATCTACGTAATCTCTGGCGTGCTCCAAACTCTTTCGAGATCCAGTTACACTTTCCGGCAGCAACGGAGAACTCAAATGTGTTTGCACCGATCTCTCGGCGCTCTCTCGAGCGGTTATCAAAAGGCGATAAATCGCGCAAAGACCAAAGGAGCCTTTATCCATCGATCCGCTTATTATTTGAAGAACGGCCGGAGAAACGGTAGAAGGGAGTCCCTGTTTTGATTGGGTAATGTCAAAGCAATACTGACCCTCTCGACCCGAACTGATCTCCCTCATCCTCTCTCCTTCTCTTTCCTTCTACCTTAGTCCCGTATTTGGACTCATCCCCCCCCGAGTTCGATTTTACTGCCGTTTTATAGTCGTTTGTCGCGGCGAGGCGAGACAGGAGCGATTACCACGCGGTCACGTTCCGTGCGGGACGTTATAGCCGTGGCTGGAAGCTCCTCGATCGTCTCGCACACGAAACGCTCGCGATACAGCGGTTATTCTTCGGCATTAAATGCATTCGCATAATGAAATGACGGCTAACAGAACGTCAAAAAATGGGGAAAACCTGAAACGAACTGGAAGAGCAAGGGATTAGGCGGAGGATGACTGCGGTAGAATGGAAAGAAATGGAAACTAGGATAACGTCAAAGGATATTATATGCCTATCCAGAACGCCCATTAAAATAATTATTTTTGTACAAATACTAATCCTAATTAATTTTATAACTTTTAAATATTTATTTGCACTCATTAATCCTCTATAACCCAATTTTTTGCGTCTACAAAATTATATAACGTAAAGCTGGCAAACGAAACTTCGGATAAAAAACTAACAATTAATTTACAATCTTTAAATTTTTTATTATAAAAAACGGTTTGTAACTTAAAATAAGATGCTACGCTAAGTGTGGCAAAAAATAAAATAAGACTTAAAAAATATGAGTGTGTGACTTCGAAAGTTATGGCATTATAGAGAGTTAACAAAGCGTACTTTTCAAATTTTGTGCTGTTTCAGACACTCCCGATAATCTTTTATTCATAATGATCCCTTAATTTCGAGCACTTTCGTGTGCCGCGAATCGAATAATCAGTCGTAAATGAAAGACAGAGATTCTGAGAAGCCGAGTACTGATTGCGAGTCACGACCCAAATGGCGCGGAACGTAAGAAGCGGGACATTGTCGATCCCCGGCGCGCGCGCGAGGGGACCTCGTAAATTATTTGGAGCTAGACCGCGGCTCCCGTCCGGAGCGACGGCTTCATATTTTAGCGTTGCCACGAGGCGTAAATGTTTACGTTAAAGGTGACCCGCCGTCGCACAATATTGCGTTATCCTTTTACCCGTACGACGCGGGCGTTGCTTGCACGCGCTTGAGCCCTTCTCGCCGCTACGCGGTCCGCCACCGCTCGTAAAAGTCCTCGCCTGCCCCCCTTGTCCCTTCCCGCCCACGTCGAAAGCGATAGATTGGGCCAAACGAATAACATAAGGCTCCCTTCACGAATAAGTCAATCGGGAGAGGACCGCCGTCGTACGGAAGCACGTTCGTCGATTCGATCCGAGTTCGAAAAGCGAACCCGATTCACGGTTGCGCGACTCGTTTCTGGATAAATCGGAGAATCTATCTGAAATAATGAATGAATAATGAAACGGATCTATAATAGCGATAGTTATCATTCAAATGATAAGATAAATAATTTAAATTGTTTTATACGTGCGCTCTACGTTCTTTGCGAAATCTACCAAGATCAGTATAAATCTGGAATTTTAATCATAAAGAGCCTCATTGCCATTATAATAGCAAAATGGAAAAGGCCTTGAAATGATGTGATTAACGCAACCTTTTATAAATCTTTCGATTCTAATTAAATTCTAATTAAACCTCTTGATAAAATTACACGTTTAATGTATGATATATTATAGTTTGTTCAAATTTATAATATACGCTTATGATTTTTGTAAAATTTATATATAGTTTTCAATTGAAGCTTAGGTTGGAAATATGCTTTGGAGTTAATCGTACATTTATACATAGAGAATTATAATTATTATACATATATACTCTATTCATACATGCAAATATTATATTATAATTATATGTTAATAAATAAGATATTATATTAATTATAATGTAACAATTGATGAGCTAAATTGAGGATTATCTCAAATCATCGTGAAATTATCAGGATGACCAAACTACGATTAATTTATCAAATAGTATCTCTAATATTATTTCAATAACATGATAATTTGTTATACAATAAAATTATTAATTTTTCGGAAGGATTAAGTCAGGAACACGGTCTTACATACAGGTCTGGAAACTCTAGTGGTGGGGGATGGTCGCCTTAGCGACGAAGAAAATAACTCGCTTTGTGACCGTAAGAGTCGCTGCCATCGGTCAGTGTATTATGTGGTAGGACAAGGACGGAAATAGTAATTAGTAAATTCAAAATCGTGAGTGTCAAATAGGCAATAATTGAAGTTTCAAATGAGGAAAGGAATAATAAATAACTTTGTATTAAGAATAAAACGTTGGAAATCTTTTTATTCGTTTCTTTATAAGGACAAATACTGACCGAGCGATACTGAGGGAATAAAAATTCTGCGTGAAGCATATATAATACTGTGCCTTCCTAGTGTGTTTTAGATTGCTAAATGAACAATATAGACAACACGATTTTTGTTTTACAATAGTTAGTTATTTCGACCAAGCTCTTTTTCATCCTTTATTTGGAATCTAATTATAATAAAACAATAAGAAATAATTTACTTTGTAAGATATAATGTTATTTTATGGAAAAGAAATATCTCTCTTCGAATACAAACGATATCAATAAACAATATCAATATAAATTGTTTCTCATAACGAGAAACTTAATTCTAACGAACACCGGATCATAAAAAAAACGGAAGGCCAATTATACGAATGCGCAAATTAATAAATTGATATATAATTTATTCTTAATTTACAATATTTAAAGATGACGCGTGATTCTCGGTATGAGAGCGGTTGACTTGTATTAATTCTGATTCTTACCTTACGTATGCCTTGGTTTTATAAGATTAATTAGAAAGTTGAAGGCTATGAGTAAAGGAATATGAAGTAAATAATAATTACCCGTTTCGAGAATCCATAGTTAATTTACAGGTTTCAATATTTATATACATTCTTATTCCAAAAAATATCAATGTAGTTGTACACATAATCAAGGTCGATATCGACCTTTTTACTGTGACTAGTTACAGTTATTTAAAGAAAGAAAATGTCATATAAAAAAAGATTTACATGAGAAAGATGTTATTTTCAATCCATGTCGCTGTCCATGTCCTCAGGAGCCGAAGAAAGTATTTCAACTTAGCTCAAAGAAATAATAAATGACTTTGCATTAAGAATAAAACGTTAGAAATCTTTTTATTCGTTTTAAGAAAACCATTTAAATACATGCAAGTGCGAGGCATTTTTTGCAAAACACGATTCAACATATCGAATAAGATGAAAAAAATGGTGGTTTGCATGTTTCAAACCACCGTGACTTTTCATGTTTACAAATTCAGCGACTGAGGATGTGCATTATATGTCATTTTCAAAAATGCACTTGAATTAAGCGCAATTAAAAAATTGTTGTCACGTTACCATGGGTTACCATCTACACTTCGCGATGACAGCGATGCATAGTGACAACGCCGTGAAATAAATTCTTCCATGCTAAAACGACCATCCCCCACCACCGAAATCGGTCTGAGTTTCCAGACCTGTATGTAAGACCGTGGTCAGGAACGATTAATTATAATATGAGTTTGCTACTTTGAGGTAACCCAGGTAGCAGAATAACGTCAAATGGCGTATTAATAACGGTCAATAAAACGTCATCCGGCCCTAAGACGTCTTTAGACGTCAGTCTGCTACCTGAAAAGCAATTAATTCTTGAATTAATCGCCAATTGAGTTAATCGGAATTCAGTCGACTTCTTATGGCGGCTTCAATTAACTTAATTGATAATTAACTTATTAATTAATGCCTGTACTATTTATTTTGTTATAACATAGATAAAATTGTTAATTTCTTGCTGTTTAACACAGCAGAAAAAGATTTAAAATCAGGGGCAACGAATTATATAGTTAGAAATTTTGCTATAAGCAATTCTTTGATTAATTTTTCTAGTTAAGCTAGTGAGTACTCTGTTGGAGTCACCCTTTCAACTTTCAATCCCCAAATCTTTTTTCAGGAATACAAAGATACACCTGCACAAGACCACCTGCAAAGGACACAGGACAAGCTGTGGACGACCATCGGTCATCGAATAATCTAGCGCCATCTAATAGCGCGAATTCAAAACACGGCAGACGTATTCAAGCATTGGAGCGACATCTTGCGGCCGTCACAAGTACTTACCTTTCTATACACCTATACACGTGCCCACTTCCTAACATAACATAACCTCCAAACTCCAACAGGATAGATTTGTTGAAGAGGAAGATTCGCGTTGTGTTAACAGTGTTTAAATAAATGTTGTTAACAACATGTTAACAACAAAGATCTTTTTTAGAAAAACGAAGGGAGGGAAAATCTTTAAGGTAATATTCTAAAGTCTTTTCAGAAATTTCGAACATAAAATTGAACTCACGTACCTCGAAAACTTTATGAACAAGAATGATATTTGAGTTATAATTTTCTCTTATCAGACCGTCAGGGAGCACTACCTCAGAGATGATATTTACTGTGGCCTTAAAACGTGTACGAAGTGCAAGGCGAGGCCTCGGGACATGGTGTTGGAGGAGGAAGATGCTGGTGCAAAGTCTTCCTTAATTCCCAGCCCATATTTTCTTGTACTTGACACAAATATAATTCTGGATCAAGTAAGTATTACACTGAATGTATTATACAGTGTTAAAACACGTATTTCCTGTCGGATTGTCTAAAGTTTGATTTCTAATTACAGATTGACATCTTGGAGGAAGACGTTATCACCAATGTAATCATTCTGCAAACAGTACTGGAAGAAATTCGGCACAAAAGTTCCACTGTATACAAAAAATTGAAGGCCATCATAGGAAATCCAACGAGGAAATTTTTTGTGTTTATCAATGAACATCATCGGTGTGTAATAATTATTTTATGGAGGAAAAAGAAGATTATATATTTAATATTATACTATACTCTCTTTAACATTTTGTTCTTTTGACGTGCTTCATAATATATTTTATGCAGTATATATTTGTACATAATAACTATTTTACAATGTTACTTCCAGGGAAACTTATATTGAGAGAGAACCAGGTGAAAAGATAAATGACCGTAATGACAGAGCGATACGAGTTGCAGTTAAATGGTACGATACCCATTTGAACTCTGATGGCGACAATGTAAAAGTTATTTTGCTAACAGATGATGTAGAAAATAGAACACGTGCCGCTGAAGAGGGACTGTTTGTTGTGTCGAGTAAGATATACTTGATTTTGTTCTATTAAATTATATCACTTTGATAGTACATTGAATAATATATACATCTTTTTCACAGTGGAAGATTATGTTGCATCGTTGGAAAATTCAAGTTTTCTGCTGGATAAATTATGCAAACGTTCTTATACTTTGGATATCCAAGGCCCGGAATTGTTTCCTTGTCATCTAGCACCCACAGAAATGCACGACGGTATAACATCCGGGAAACTGTTACAAGGAACATTTTTGGCATCGAGAGAGAATTTCCTCGAAGGAAATGTGAATGTTGAAGGAAGAGAGAAACCTGTAAGATACATAATCATTCGTGAATATTTAAATATAACGTTAATATTGTCGGTTTGAAGGAGAAAATCATTGAACATCTATTTTGAAAATAATTATGTACGATTTATTCAAACCTCTCAAGTCGCATGATTTTTATAAATTCATGTAAATCTTTTTTTAAGTTTTAATGGATATTAATATAAGTGAGCAATGTAACTGAAAATTTAAAAACTACATTTTTGTCACATCAGATTTTCAAAACTTTCATTATCTATTAAGCAACATGAATTGCTGATTTTTTTTCTTAAATTCGACAATACATACGTAATAATCTCTTAACAAGTGTCATTATTTTTATTGTTTTATTTGCCTTAGATATTTGTGCAAGGACGATCTCATCTAAATAGAGCAGTTGATGGCGATATAGTCGCAGTTGAAATTCTGCCAGAAGATCAGTGGTCATCACCCAGTGAAATTGTTTTGCAAGATGAACAAGGTGCGGATGCTGATGACGTTGCGGAAGATGAGAAAATACTGCGTAAACAGAGCTCATCAAAAATGCAAGAGAAAATACCGACGGGCAAAATTGTTGGTATTATCAGGAGAAAATGGAGACAGTATTGTGGAATATTGCAACCGAGTGCAATTAAAGAGGTAAAGAATCTTTCATATTATGACATAATAATTTTTTTATATCTGTTCTATTATATATTGTTATCGGTGTGCGTAGAATGTAAGGCATCTGTTTGTTCCGGCCGAGAGAAAAATTCCGAAAATAAGAATTGAAACTAGACAAGCCGAGATACTGAGCAAGCAGAGAATTATTGTCGCACTGGATTCATGGCCACGAAACTCAAGATATCCGCTGGGCCACTTTGTACGAGCACTTGGTAATATAGGAGACAAAGAGACAGAGAATGAAGTATTACTCTTGGAACATGATGTTCCACACAGCCGTTTTTCTGATGCTGTTCTTAGCTTCCTTCCAAAACTACCATGGATTATTACGGAAGCGGTACGTATACATATTTGGTCTAAAATTTGTTGTATTAGCTAATTTTCTTGAACTATTGATCGTATAAAGAATGATTTAACTGCGAGTATAAATAGCTGAACAATGTAGCTATGCAGAATTGCACAGAATATTATTTATTTATAAAAAAATATTACATATATTTATATATCTTTATAGGATGTTGCGCAAAGAGAAGATCTCCGACATCTAGACATCTGTTCCGTGGACCCACCAGGCTGTACTGATATTGACGATGCGTTACATTGCAGAAGTTTACCAAACGGTAATTTCGATGTCGGTGTGCATATTGCAGATGTATCCCATTTTATAAGGCCTGGGACTGCACTGGACAAAGAAGCAGCATTACGCGCTACCACCGTATATCTTGTTGATAAACGAATCGACATGGTTCCAGGTAAGATAACTTCATTTTGAGTAACATTGTAGGTAGGTGTAACGCAAATTAACATAAAATGTTTCTTTATTTCAGAATTGCTTAGCTCAAATCTTTGTTCCTTACGAGGTGAGGAAGAACGATTTGCGTTTTCCTGTATATGGGAAATCGACCGCGACGCAAACATAATCGATACGAGATTCTGCAAATCTATAATTTGCTCGCGTCAAGCAATGACGTATGAGGAAGCTCAATTGAAAATTGACGATGCCACTCAGCGGGATGCTATCGCGGTGTCGTTGAGAGGATTAAATCAATTGGCAAAGAAATTAAAGAAGAAACGTTTAGAGAATGGGTATGATTATTCAGAGATGCAATATCTATACTGAATTATTTTAAATTATACCCAATCATTTTTCACGACAAATTAAATTTTAAATAATTTATTTGCAGTGCTCTAACTTTAGCGTCACCGGAAATACGCTTTCAAGTGGATAGCGAAACGCACGATCCCATTGACGTGGAGGCAAAGAAGTTGAGAGAGACTAATTCTATGGTGGAGGAATTTATGCTGCTCGCGAACATTAGCGTTGCTGAAAAAATATTGGCAGAATTTCCGGAGTGCGCTATGTTAAGAAGACACCCGGAACCACCACAAAGTAATTTTGAGCCGTTGATTAAAGCTGCCAAAAATCAGGTATTGCCACTTAGCTTAAAACTTCATGTAATTCCATGTTTAGTTACAAAGGTATTTAAGATTTTAAAATTAAAAAATTCTATTTCCTTCAATTTTTGGATTTAAAGAAGGAATTCGAGCTATTGTCAATGTTATCAGTTATTTTGTTATTTAATAGCGATAGCGCTGCAATATATTCATCTTAAAATTGATTTTACAGGGTTTTACTATTAATACAAATACTGGTAAGGAATTAGCCCGATCACTGGAAGAAACTAAAAAGGAATCGAATCCTTACTTCAACACAATGTTAAAAATATTAGCTACGCGATGTATGTTGCAAGCGGTATATTTTATTAGCGGAATGCACCAACCAGAAGAATTCAAGCATTACGGATTAGCGTGCCCGATTTACACACATTTCACATCTCCTATTCGACGGTAAGCCGTTTGAAAGCCGTTAAGGAACATTATTATTAAATTAATTTGAATTCACGGTTTCTTAATAATCTATATCTTACAGATACGCAGATATAATTGTGCACCGACTGTTAGCTGTATGTATAGGTGCCGACGCGACTTATCCAGAGCTATTGGATAAAAAGAAGAATCACTTATTGTGCCATAATCTAAATTATCGGAATCGAATGGCGCAATATGCCGGCCGAGCGTCAGTCGCACTGCACACACACGTTAGTTTGATTTATTATGAAGTTCCCTCTTTGACAACCTTGCTATTCAATACTCCGATATAGAATATTATTTAGAAAAAATTCCAACTGTTTTATGCGTTTCAGATATTTTTCCGCAACAAGGTTCAAGATGAGGAAGGATACATTCTTTTTGTACGAAAAAATGCTTTGCAAGTGCTTATACCGAAATATGGTTTGGAAGGCACCGTATATCTCAAGTCTGCTTCGTCGTCCGTCACGTTCACGTACAATTCGGAGGATCAATCCCAAACCTGCGGCGAGGTCGTATTTCGGGCATTTGATCCTATTGTTGTACAAATGAGTTTGGACAGATCTAATGTTCAGCATGAAAGATTATTCTTTAAACTCGTAAAACCAGAGGTAAGGAAAGGGAGCATGCGAAAATATTCATATACATATATTTTTAATGGTTCTAATAATTTGTTGGATTATAGATCCCAGATTTCAGCGTTCCCCCATTGAATATCGATACTAGCGCAACTGAAGAAAATTCCACTGTGAAAGAAACGTTGAAACGGAAGCCAGAAATTCAGCAAGAGTCGACCATCGTTCGGAAGAAGAAAGCCGGAAAGAAAAAGAAAAACAGGAATTGAGACTATAATTTTTAAATATAACGAATCACGTAATAATAATATACGCATTGGTTTTTATAAAAAAAATTTGTATTTTTTGGCTACTTTTTAACATTATTCACAACTTACAAAGTCTTTATAACAAGACAGAAAATTGTCAATAAATCTTCTTAGACAATATTCCCACAGGAAACTTACGTACACAGTTACACATACATAAATGTCTGATAATTTCTCTCATTGAAAATTACTAAATTCATATATTCTCTTTCTCATTGCAAACTTAAAATTTTCCGTTGCACTTTGCGGTAAACTTGACAAGCGACATATTTAATCTCATGAGATAAACGACATTGAATACTAAAGTGAATTGATGATAAACATAACTGAAAAATAAAAAATCTTCACTGGGTTTAATCGATATGAATGAGAAACGAATGTACCTTTGGTGATAAAAGCGTTAAAAATAATCAAAATGAAATTAAGGTACAATAAATCAATAAGTATAGTAATATGAATTTAGTTATATGCAACATAAGGCCTGTCCGTTTTCGCTGCACTTCTGAACTAGTGCAACAAGTCAAAATGAAACAAATATATTTTCTTTTATTCTAACTCATTGCCCTCGTTCAGAAGTGCAGCGAAAACGAACAGGCCTATACTGAAAGATGATGCATTTCTTATAAATACTGTAAAAACTTATCATGGATAGCATGACCAAATCTTAGATCATATGTATAAAATCAATTTAACGAAGACAGTCTCATGTTTGCGGAAAATTGTCACTATACAGTATCAAATAAAAAAAGAAATTAATTTTAAAGTACGTTTTATATTCGACTAGCACGATAATAAATAATAAAGAAGATTACTTAGTGCCGATACAAATCAACGAATTGTTTTTCTTATAATAATTCAATGAGAGAATGCTTGAGCAACTTGTTGAATAAACTTGTGGCGCCTCTGATTGCGCCAAAGCGCTTGACGATCCTCTGAAAAGAGTAGGCAATATGTAAACAAATCTAAATTTGAGAAAAACAGAAGTATTTAGCGCATACCCATTCAATGTTTTGACGAAATCTTGAGTAGGCCACAGTCGTACGACTCCATCTAGGCTTGCACTGGCGATGTACTGACCATCTAAACTCCAGTCTACATTCATAACGGTATCTTTATGGCCTTTCAATTCAGTCAATAAACCATTAGTTGCTAAATCCCATATAGATATGGACTTATCGTCGCCTGAATGAAACAAAGTTTCCGTCATTTAACAATTCATTGTTAATATAATTTTACGTCTTATATTTTTTTTCACATAATTACCCGCAGCTGCCAGATATTTGCCATCTGGACTAAAAGCTAAGGTGTAAATGGTCGATTGCGCTCCAACATACACTCGCCGTAGATTCCCGTCATCTTTCGACCATAGCCTTATTGTTTTGTCCGCAGAACCAGTCGCTAAGTATCTTGCGCTTGGATGAAATTTTATGCACTGAAAATAGAAGATACGTAAATCCAATCATTATATTACTATTCTAAAATAGTTTGTAATGATTTAAAAAATATACATTGACATCTAGGAAGTGACCAGCAAATATTCTTAAAGGAAATGTTCTATCCAATGACCACAATTTTGCAGTTCTGTCGTGTGAACCTGTGGCAATATATAAATTGAACACACTGGTATCCATGCACCATATAGGATAACTATGACCGCTGTAACAAGAAAAAGAACAGTTAGAAATCAGACATTTTATTCATTTAATATAATATACATTACATGTATTATTTTGTATGTACGTTTTTTTTAATTCAATCTTATTCTAAAAAAAGTGATTAGTCTGCAGACAAAAAATTCACTGAAATTAACAGAAGCCTTGATTTAAAGATCTACTTTGGAACAAATTTATATCTTTGATTTATAGTTGAAAATTTACTACATGGAATGAAAAATTACTTCAACACTCAATTCTTCATAAATGTTTGGGCTGCAAAAAAAATTTTGAAGAAATAGGATTATTTACCTATATATTGCTGTACATGAATAGTTATTGAGTCTCCATGCTCTCATATCCTTGTCGCTTGATACAGAAAGGAGAATATCTACCTCTGGGATAAATCGTAAATCGTGCACTACATCCGTGTGGCCTCTCAGTATTATCGCCCCTGCTTCGCTTCTTCTGTAAAATGATATAATTACTTCTTTATTCTAACATATTGTACTCAAATAAAGGAATGATATACAATTGCAACTCACACTGTGTTTTCTTGTTCATTGAATCTATAAAATGGTGATATATCACAGGCAGACGGAACACACGTTTGCTTATTTTTCGTTTTGACCAGGACCGTTTCACCTATACCCCACAAGCGTATTTCAGCTGTACTAAAACCTACAGCCAACTTATCCATCTTAGGTGCGATAAGACCGCAACTTGCACTGCAATAATATACAAAGATACATTAAACATAAGTAATTCCAAGAATCATAGAACAGATTATAATATGATACTTGCTTTTCTATAGCATTCTTCACCGTAAATAATCTCAATGGTTGATGAGCATTATTCTGCATCAATCGTATAGCTTCCTGCAATTCTCTCATTTCACGATCCACACCGGTACCAGATGGCTGTTCCATATGGCCATTAATACTTGCTTCATATCTTTGACTTTTCTCTTCAGGTACTTCTCCATCCATTTGAGGACTGTCTGCCTTTCTGATTATTGTGATGTGTGTATTTATAATCTATACAAAATTGTAAGAAATTCAAGTTGCTAAAAATATTAATTTTATTTTAAACAAAATTTAAAAAATAAAACAGCTCCTTGATATAAAATTATTATCTTTATGATTGATGTAAAAAGATTAATCTTCAGCAGAATTTAGATGGTTAACGAAGGTGTACTTGAAAGCAATTAATTATATGTATTACCTGCATTAATATTATATGTCCGTATTTGGTAAGATATTGTCTCAGGCAAATATGAGCCGACTCAGACAGATCTACTTTATACTTTCTAGTTCTGAACGCATTTACCAAAGGTCTCAACTCAATATCTTGCACCGAAAATACACTAGATAATTCTTCTAAAAAGTCCTTCTCCGTTTCGCTGACAAACTCATTCTGATGCGTCCTTAGAAAATCGGTAGCAGTCTCTCGATTACCAGTATGTAGCATCTCTAAGTAAAGATGACAAAATATTGGATACAAAAGTCCCAGCAACTCTATTCTTATTTTTTCGTTGAGTATGGCATTCATCCATTTCTTGAATCTAAAAGGATTAAAACTTTAGCATCTTGCAATCCTCAAAATCAACTTGTCACGTATGCAAAAAAAAATGGCATTCACACATTAATTATAGAGACTTTCAAGTAAGAATCTGGTCAATTTGACAAATAATAGTGGCTGCGTTTAAAAACAATGTACTATATAAAGTTTATATATTAGTTAGACACATGATGACATGTTCTGTATGAGAAAAATGAAAAATTATAACAAATATAGGCTGGGTTTGTTTTCACGCTTTTGTTTTTATATTTTGGATTGGTTCTACCATGGTTTGTCATTACCAATCAACACATAGTGACCAGACACTTACTTGAGGGTCTCTAATCAATTAATGTCAACTTTTCGATAGAAATCTCAATCTTAAAATTAGAATTCCATTTAAAAGTCATTTGTCATGTCAAAATCTCGATCATCTTCATGTTCTTGATAGCAATCACATAACTTTCCCTTTTTTAAGATAAAGAACACTGAATGAATGAACAAATTATAGAAACAGAAGACTGCCTGCGTGCCTGCACCTTCTGTACCTAGTAGGAAAAATTAAAGATGGACACATCAAATTTCCTGTTCTTTCCTGAGAACTTGGAGCTGCATGAAAGCTATACTGACTGCAATGCTTGTGACGTAATAAAAAAAATTGTAATATAAAATGTTAAGATTTATAATTAGTAGAATTCAACCAGACGACAAAATGCCTTTATCTCGCTGGATGAAACGAGTAATCACTAATCACATCGCGCGGTTTGAGAAGGAGTCTTGTAAAAACTGTACCGCTGATAAGCCTGATTCGCCGCGACGGTGTCAATGGAAATGGCACTGAAAACGATCGAATTCTCTTGCGAAGAGCCGCACTCCGCGGTCGCGCTCAACGTCGTCTGATCGCTGTTCTGACAGAACAACTGATCGCCCTTGCGGTAAACGTCGTGGTCCTGGAAAAAAACAACAACAGCAGCGATGTAGGAGGTTATGAGCGCGCACGCTCATTCATGGCGAACCACGCGCGGCATGAAAACTTCCGGACGAGTCTCCGCGACACCGCACCTGATAGTGACGCCTTTTCAGGTAAGATTCAATCGTCGCGCTGATCACCTCGCTCTTCATCCGCTTCATCTTCATCGAGGCCCGGCGGCGACGGCGAATCCCGCGACGGTGCCCCGAACCGGGATCCGCTGACGGTGATGCGTGACAGTACGCCGTACGGATGGCGAAGCAGGGCACACAAACACACCCCGCCCGGGGGGAGAAAGAAGAGGAGAGTCGAGACTCAAGAGAGAGGTTGTGTAGTTGTGTTGTGTTGGTGCAACGGTATACGCCATAGACGTAACAAGTGTATGTAGACCGCCGCCACTGCCTAATAAATTAAATAACAAGGGAAGCGCATCCGGCGGCTCGCTTGCTGATTGGCTGACCGCGGCCACCAATCACAACCGAGAGTGATGGTCCCACAGCTGATTCCATGGCCGCGTTCAGCAGACATAACTGTTGAGTTCGTCTTATCAACACTCTGCGTTGATTGGTTGGTTCTAAAAGTAAGAACCAATCACGTTCGACTGCTCCTGAGCGGCTTGGTCTGCTGAACGCGCCCACATGTGCGAAGTAACGTGGTGAGTGAGAAACTGAGAAAGATTAAATAATATTATTAACAAATCCTATTTCACGTTGATTACAATGATGGAACTAAAACAAAATCATTTCTGAATGATTAAATTGTGTCAGATATACAGAGGTTACTTTGTTTAGCGGTCAGCTGCGGGCTCAATAGGAACAATGGAGGGGGTAAGGAATACGCTTCTATAGTTTATGAGTATACAGTTTTCAGCATATTCTTTTTTACATTATTAAGAATAAAGCAAGCACACGTTTATATTTTAAAGAAAGGCGAAGAAAAACGAAAAAAATAAATGATAAGTGTGACAAGAACTTTATTGCTTTTCGTAGTTAAAGGAAATATACGAATTATATGTTCCATTAACACATTGCATGTGTCCTCCCAGGATTTTAATTTTTTTGATTTAGAATAATTTTATGATTGACAATCAGATAACTTTTTTTCAAATTTAGACAAGAGTAAAAACTTGCATGAATATTTCTTTAACAAATATTATTTAAAAATACGTTCGTCTGGCAGAGCTTTATGTATAAATCGAAAAATTCCATATGCATGGAAACATTGAAAACTGTTTTCTTTTTTGAATAAAAATCGACTCGATCGACAGATGGTATTTTATCTTCTGAAGCTTTATGCGAGGAAATATACTGTATCTACGATTTTTATTTGTCGAAATTTAGTAAATCTTCAAGAAACTTTTCAAAAAATTTGAGAAATTTGCCTTTTTATTACAATATATTATTTTTTGTCATATATAATATTTACCTATTACATTTATCATTACTTTATTACGTATATATTTTAATTTCTAATTATTCTTAATTAGAAGAGGTACGTGTAATTGATACCCGTTTAGAATTAATTGTAGATTTTAATCGAAAAGTTCTTGAAGGAAAAGCGATTTTGACTATAGAAAGAAAACCTTCTGGTTGAATTGCGCATATATGCCACACGCCTTTCGAAAGCTCTTTTCAAGACAATCATTTTCCGCCCTTAGTCATTAAAATCCGTCCATACCAATTTTGGACAGATAGGGGGTAAAAGTGACGTGGATTGTCCCATATGTATATCCCAAAAGGGTTAACAAAACTATTCAAATTATCATTCAAGTGTATAGATGGACACATGCGGATATCTTTCTTTCCATTCGTTAACCAAACAATCGTCAATGTTACAGGATAAGAGATGAAACTCTTGCAGTTTTGGACATTGTTCTAAAATAATGGAACACTTATCAGGTGTAACAAGTTTTGCCCAATAAAGTTGTAACTGTTTTAAGTTTTTGCACTGCGTTAATAATTTCAAATTGTGATCAGTAAGGACAATACACTGTAAAGCAACTAATTCCAGACGTGGCCAGGAAGTAAGTAATCTGCGCAAGCAATCATCAGCGTTTGAATGTTGGAAACTGTAACAAAAATCATATAATTATTATAGTATTCCAATTACAAAAAATTGTGCAAATTAGAAATTTGCATATTGTTTCCTCATTATTACAGATTGCTACAACTGCTCCTATTCAGAACAATTTAACATCTTATTTTGCTCATAAAGCTTCCTTTTATGAGTATTTTGCTTGATGCATAATTATTAGTATTTATTAATATGGCTTCCTTATAGAGAAAGCTTTATGAACCAAATAAAATAGGAGCAATGGTAGCGATCGATCTGTAATAATGAGGAAGCAAGTTTCTAATTTGCACACTTTTTTCAAATTTTAAGTTTAACCTTTTTATGAATTGATAGATCAGCTTATGTTAGTAGCACAAGTGGGGTTTTACAATCGACGCAATGTCAAATCGAAGTTGACTTTGGAAGTTCAGGCTATACGGTTTATACATATAGGACTCCGCATATAGACCTTTGATCGCGTGTATATAAAGCTAGGTATAATCAATCAAATCTTATGAAATAGGGGTAGAAAAAACTAAAGAATATAATGGAATTATAAATAGCCTAATATCTCAAAATTTGCGGAAGTTAGAGCTACCACGGACATTTCTCAAAACATTCAAAATTTTTATAAAGTTAAAGAACTCCTTTACCGATCATCGCCAAATTCAATACCAACCTTCCTTTAATAATATTCTATAAAAAAAATTTAGCTCGATATCACACACACATACACACACACACGCGCGCGCACGTACGGACATATTGTAAAAATGTGATATTTCAACGTTTTAGAATATTTAGAACACATTGGCAAAGAAAACTGAAAAAATTTTTTCACAAGAAACGAAGCTTTCTCTATGAGGAAGCACAAAGAAAATTAATGTAACTTTTTCAAGATCCTCGAAATGCAAGAGAAGCAAACACAAATATAGTAATGTATTAAGAAAAAAAAATTAAAAAGCTCACACTTACTGGGGAAGGTACACTTTTCGTAAATTCTTACAGTCAGCGAGAACGTCAATATCCTGCGATGTAAGATTAATACAGTCCTCTAAACGTATTACTTCCAAGTTAGGACACAAATTTATAAACTGTATTGCAGCTGTATTTCTTATATAGATTCCGGGTTCAAAATTGAACTCACGCATCCGTTGATTTTTTTGTAGTATTTTGTAAAGGCATTCAGCTGTTATACGTGTATTACGAAGGTTTAAATGTTCCAAACCATTTAATTTCTCTAGATACGAAAATCCTTCGTCGTCTATGTCATCACAATAATTTAGATTCAATTCTAAAAAGAGATATGTGTTGAGCATATACAATAATCCCGACAATCACATGTTTCATATACTTTATATGCAGTATATACATACCTTTCAAATTTACACATATCTCTGAAATTTTAAGTAGGGCAAGATTATTGATAGAATCGCTGCAGTATTCTAATCTTAAGTGAGTCAAACGCCTGCCACAATTGTCAAGAAAGTTTTTAAAATCCTCAACATCAAACGTGCTTTTTGTAAGATCTAACTGCTGCAAATATTTACATCTAGATGTAAAGTAACAAAATATATTGCTCATATCGCGTCTTGCCATATCAAAATACTTTATATTGTTATTTTGTAAAGTATAAGAATACTTTGCGGAAGGTGGACAGTGTATATTCAAACGTGTATATAGTTGAGGGTCTCGTATCAAATCATTGAAGCGTCTATTTACATAATTTAAGCGGCATAACGTCATCAAATCCAAGTTTTTTAATATAATTAGTAGTATTTCTTTCTGCAGAGATAAAATATGAAACTTTAATACACGAGATAATATTGCAATAAATATTATGAAAAATAGGTTTCTTAGAATACTTTACAGGAAGCTCAGATATATTGCAACGTGATAGATCCTTAGATTCATCCGAAGAGAGTTTTATACAGTTTGCATAATTCGAATGACGAATTACCTCCATAGATACATTTTTGTGCATCAAATTCTCTCTCAAAATACTCTCCTTAGAAACCCTTCGTATGTAGCTGCAAATAACATCGGAACAAATTTATTTTTATTATTAACAGAATAAAGAAATTTTAATATATTACTTAATGTTGATAATAATACCTTCCATCCCTACAGTATTCCATTATAATGCAATATTCAGAAAAATGTCGTTGCAGATAATTTATATCCAAGTGTGCATTTTTGAAATCTGCTGTTAAATTATAAATATCTTCATGGTGTGGAAAGTACATGCAGTTAATTTCCTTTAACAGATTAGTTAAACTCTTCTCATAATTTCTAGGACGAACCAACTCCGATGTACCGATAAGCATCACAGCATCTAGCTTTGTGTAAAGAGGTATTTTACAGAAGTCTGTACCTTGGTCTTTAAAAAATAGTCTTAGCATTTTCGTTTTAAAGTCACGCGGGTATGATAAGGGTGGAGAAAATAATCTTGATGTCGGGGGTACAATCTCAGACTTATTATCAGTTCCAGTTGTCAATTGAAGATAATAATCTTGTCTGGTATATAAATCAGTTTTTCCCGATTTAAACCACTCATTATAAGAATCAATCTCAGACTTATAATCAGTTCCCCACAATTTAACCCACTCATTATTAGAATCATCTTGAGCCGAAATTTGAATTACGTCTCCAGGATTGTTTTGTGACATTTCGTATATAGAAACTCTGATTGGATATACAGCTTCATGAAACTCGATGTCTTCAAAAAAGAAATTATAATTATACTCTCTTCTCAACAAAAGCGTATTTTCTTTAATAATATCTTACTTGTGAATTCAGGTATCACATACCAATATAATTATTTCCGATCGGTCTTCTAAGTTGATGCCATGGCGGCCATAGTATACTATGATAAGTTGTCATGGATTCTTCGTATTGCCACGGAGTTATTGAAATGTCGATATCATTATTCCATCGATTCAATTTCTGTTTTGAAAAGTCAAAATGTATCAAATGTAGAAAAAATCTCGTAGCATATAAATTTAGATTCCGATTACTTTGTACAGGATAATATAACGGATAACACATACTATGAAATATGTTTCTCCATTGAAACACGAAGAATAAAATAGGATAATTATTTAGTTTAGAAGAGCAACCTTCTACGTCCTTGACGTTGACATATATATTGTAGGGAGCACTCTCCTGAGCAACCTTCCAAAAGTTTTAGCCGTCATTCGTTATTTATTAAAACGTTATTAATAAAAAAGTTTGAGAAATATGAAGTCAATTTGCTGATATGTGTTTATAGACAGTATACATGTGGGCGGAAGAGGAATTCAGCCTTTCCTTTTAGCAGGAATTGACTAGAGTTTCTTTAGTAATTATATAAGAGTTACGACACCGCGTAATAACTCCTGATTGGTTTGCCAATTATAAGGAAGAAGTTAGTGCGAGTGAGACAATGCTATAACATCCAAATGAAAAGTACGAGAATGGGGAGGCCGTCTCTCTCGTTTTCTATAATAATTATAGGGAGCACTCTCCTGAGTAACCTTCCAAAGGTTTTAGTCGTCGTTCGTTATTTATTAAAACGTTATTAACAAAAAAGTTTGAGAAATATAATAGTGCTAATTAAGGAAAGTCAATTTGCTGATATGTGTTTATAGATAGTATACATGTGGGCGGAAGAGGGATTCAGCCTCTTCCTTTATGTATAAGTTTATATATATATATATATATATATATATATATATATATATACCTCGTTATTATACTATATCTATACGGTGTTAAAGAAATCTATATTCTATTTATATCTTTTGTTAATAACTTTTTAATCAATAACGACGGCTAAATCTTTGGAATGTTACTCAGAAAAGTGATATTGGCTACATATGTCAAAGTTAAAGTCGCGGAGGGAAATTCATCTATTTAAATATTCTAAATACTTACCTGAAATGGTTCTTCATAGTTTGAAAATTTGGGTGGTCCAATTATGTCAGGGGCAGTATGAAATACACTGAGATTAGAGTGGATCTTAACGTATCTTTTCTTTACAAACTGATAGATGAAGTCAACTCGAATATCCTCTTTTCCTACAGATTTTCTGCCGATATAAGGATATCGACCACAATTCTCATGATATAAAAATTGGTAATTGGATGCCATATTTTTTCTCTGAAAGAAGACCAAAAATATGGAGAATTATAATCCTTGCTTTTGTAGCATATGCTAAAATGCATTATAATATCATATATTTGTAATTATAGCATAAAGATTATATAATCTAAATTCATCTTCCATTCACATTGCTAATACTGACACTATGTAAACTATATATTTTTAGTATACTGACTGTGAATATATTGCAGCCCTTGTAGAAAAAGATTTTAATTAACAATACATTGCAAATCTTGGTCTACAGAGAATAGTGTATATCTGTAACATCTATATAATTTTTGAAAACATTAATTTTTACTGAAAGTACAATTTCTTTACTTTTCTATTAACAAATTGTACTATTTAACATATTTTTTTTTATGAAATAGATATATGTATTTATTATAAATATATGGTATAGTATAATGTATTGACTGGGTTTATTTTGACTGATTGAATTTTATATTAATTGAAAGCAAATATAAGCTTATACAAAGTGGTAGGTCGGTCTCTGCAGGCGTAAAATGGCTTATTTGTTAGATGCCTTAGCAACGGTAAATATCACATTATTATTTGATAGCGAGAGTTGGAGTGTGGAGTCACTCATCGACCGGTGCGGCGGAGTTTGGTGCACCGGAGTTCGGCCGTCACTCCTGTCGACCCTTAAACATTTAGTGATGCCGCTGATACGAGAAATTTTGAGACGAGATTCTTGTTCCGTCTCAAAAAGTTTGACAAAGTCTCGTTTCGTTTAAATCTTGTCTCGTCTCGTCTCGTCTCGCGGCATTATTATTATATATTATTATTAAAATAATTAAAATTAAAAAATAGTTTCTTAAAATTTTTTAAAATAATGAAATAGTTCTTTGTAAATATGAAATATCGCAAGCACATGCTTCGTGTACTCTTTTTAAATAAAAATTTAATTTTAACAGTATATCATTATTAATATGTATATCATTATTATCTAATTGAATATTTTAAAGAAAAAACAATTTTTCACATTTTTTTTATAGAGAAATATTTCTTTGCAAACCTTCGATCGCGAGCACGTGTGTTCAATGTTCCTCCATCATAGAACACAGAGAGCACACGTGCACGAGCATCAAAGAAAAAGAAATTGCAAAATTTAAATTGCTCCGGAAATTGAACTTGAAAACAAAAAATTAATCAACTAAACTGTTTTATATCGATTTTTATACTATATACTTACTGTTTATCAGCAAAACAGGTTTGATTTTTATCCGTATAATATAAAAAAAATCATGAAAGAGAAGAGATGTTGGAACATGCAGCTGTTGGTGCGCTCCCTTGACTGCATAACCATGGACTGGGACTGCCCTTTTTGAATTTTTTGACTACATAACCATGGACCAGTAAAGCTAGATGCGCAATATAGAAAGGTACAGGCAACAGTAGGAACAGGGAATAACACAGTCAATACATTTGCAACCTATTGGAAGCCATCTATCAATGCTGTAGCATTGGCCGTGTTCAGCAGACACAACTGTTGAGTTCGTCTTATCAACACTCTGCGTTGATTGGTTGGTTCTAAAAGTAAGAGCCAATCACGTTCGACTGCTACTGAGCGGCTTGGTTTGCTGAACGCGACCAATGGTGTTCTTTTCGCTGATTGGCTCAGCCATTTCCCGATCAGCGCTTCCGGTTCTTTAGTGGGAGTGAGACAAAGGGCCGGTCTCACAGTCTCCGATTAACGTGATTCTCCGATTAAACTCACTCTGCATCTCTTTCTAACTATCCCCCTAGAAAGAGACGAAGAGTGAGTTTAATCGGAGAATCACGTTAATCGGAGACTGTGAGACCGGCCCAAAGCTACGGTATTGGCACAATTCTACTTACAAAAACTCTACATGTGATATAAAAAAAGGGATCTTTTTACATCATGGACTGCGTTCGAAAACTTCATTTGGGTGCACACCATCAGCGTTTGAGGGTCTTTACTTTCATCCTTCTCGCTGCTATAGATGTGTCGGAATTCATGATTAAATAGAACTTATTCAGCAGATAATGTAGAGTTTGTGTATACATATTTCTTAATGCGCTTCTAATTTATGAGTACGGTTTTTCAGCATATTCTTTTTTACATTATTAAGAATAAAGCAAGCCTAGCACACATTTATATTTTAAAGAAAGGCGAAGGAAAACGAAAAAAGTAAATGAAAAATGTGATAAGAACTTTATCGCTATTCGTATTAGGGCTGGTCTACAATAGGTGTTGTAAGTCGTGAGTTGTAAGAATTAACCATTATTCTCCTTGCGGTCGAAGAATAATGAACTGTGATTGGCCAATTCTTACGACTTACGACTTACAACACCCATTATAGACCGGCCCTTAACACATTATTAATACCGGGGAAAAAATAAATGGAATGTGGAACGTTACAAATTGACAAAAGAAATTGCGCAAAAGATCTCGACATGTAGGGGACTATATAGCACCGAAATATTAAATTAATATAACTTTGATTATGCACAATTTTATTTTTTCTAGATAGCTGTATAGAATAACAATGACATAAATGAAATACGTTCTCTAACTATTATTATGTACACTAGACACAATAATAGTTTGGCATTGTGCGTGTTGAGTACAAAACTAAATCTATAGTTTTCGCGCTAATACTTTTACACTTAAATATTTGGGCATTTAATACTTGATTGGGTAATATTTAAGTACTCTGAGAATTTTTCTAATTGATATATATATTATAAAATATCCGAGTGATATATACATATATACATTTTTTTAAATTCTATATCTTTTTTTAAATTTAACTTTGCGTTGGTTCTAGAAAAAGAAAAGATACTATATAATTAACTTAAAGATAATTCTATTAAATATTCCTAAAATTATTTTTGCTACTTGAGAATTTGAGTTAAAAATAGCGATGTAGAATTATTACAGATTAAGTTAAGTAAGGTTTAATTGCCACTTAAGATATAATTAATATACAGTCATCTCCTTAAAATTGGAAGACATTTGTTTTTTTTAGGATTATACAATGGAAGACGACGGTGTTGTAGGTACGAGATAACAATGTCGTACTTTGTCTTAATCGTAATACGCTGCACCGATCTCAATGAAAAAACTAGCTCTGTTCGGGTTTCCCGATATTTCGCAAAGCCACGTCTAACAATAAGATGGAAAGTCTTACGGGTTTATCCGTTTCATATGAGGTGACCAAGTTCTACCCCAGCGGTTTTGATGGAGCTACGAATTAATAAATATACAAATAAATATTACAGAATACAAAACACATATGAAGCAATTTAAATAATGTTTTATTGCCTAGTATGTGTGTGTGTGTATTCTATTGGTTTTTTACGTGCATTTAGTGTTTTGAAATTTAAACAAACGTCTGTATTTTAATATAATTTAAGTCAAATTTAGCCAATTACTAAATAACTATACTTATTTATAAAGTTAGAAAATCAATTGCATGTAAAATTTAAAAATTATAACGATATAAAATGCAAATTTTAAGACCACATAAAAGAACTAATAATTTAAAAAAAAAAAAAATGCCAACAGTACGCGGTGTTCCCAAACGGTCACCCATTTAAGTACTAACCGCGCTCAACGCCGCTTGACTTAAGTGATCGGACGAGAACTTGTAGGTTTGGCGTGATTTGACCGTTGACGAAAGTATCTTTCTTACGAAGAGAAGATATACACTTCTTCATCAATTTTCATGTTACATTTATTATAATATATAATTATTATAATACAAACAATAATATAAACATTCTGAACATACAAGTTCTCGTTCTACAGACAGGAAAATTGATGAAGAAGTGTATATCTTCTCTTCATAAGAAAGATACTTTCGTCAGAGAGAAGCCACAACTATTTCATTTTCTCTCAGTGTAGATAACAGTGGTCTGGATATAATAAACGTCACAGATTTTGTTACTCGGTCACATTATCCGAGTAACAAAATCTGTGACCATCTGTGACGTTTATTATGTGACAATATTTGTCAACTATTAGTTGATAGTGAAATAGCGCCTCAACCATAATTACACAGTTATATAGACTCCATACAAATAGATATGACAATAATATTTTTTCAGTTTGGGCGATTCTTACTTATTCTACGATTACAGACGGCCGAATCGAGCAACGCGATTGGTCGAAACCTTACTGTTATGCGGGGTCTACAATGCGAGTCGCAAGAATTCCAATCATAATCGAATTTGAGGAGAACAATCGACTGTGATTGGTCAATTCTTGCGACTCACGATTTTACGACTCGCATTGACGCTACAAATGCTTCGGAGCGTTCTTCTTCTCTTTCTTTCTTCATTGAAAGAAAAGAGAAGATGAATACTTCGAAGCATTTGTAGCGTCACGTTGACCGTAGCCGTAGACCTAGCATGACTGTTGCATTGGGCGCGTTCAGCAGACCAAACCGCTCAGTAGCAGTCGAACGTGATTGGCTCTTACTTTTAGAACCAATCAATCAACGTAGAGTGTTGATAAGACGAACTCAGCAGTTGTGTCTGCTGAACGCGGCCATTGTGGCGCTACTGCCGCTACTGAATTAAGCCCCGGACACACACTTTTTCGTAACAGTAAAGTTTCGACCAATCGCGTTGCTCGATTCGGGAACGTACGGCCGTACCAAAGAGAATTAGATAGAGTGGAAGGTACGCGTATACAACGATCAAT
>NW_020223241.1:6985-36727 GCF_003070985.1 Temnothorax curvispinosus | reverse complement strand
ACATTACGCTCTTATGGGACCTTCCACTCTATCTAATTCTCTTTGGGCCGTACGTTCCCGATTCAAGCAACGCGATTGGTCGAAACTTTACTGTTACTGTTACGAAAAAGTGTGTGTCTGGGCCCTTACCCTAAATACCCTATATTGGATGGATCCATTCGATTCATTTGACTGCATTTGACATTTGTCTCGATGCTCAATTTCTCCATACGTTATATTTTTCTTCGACTTTCCGTTCGCCGCGTAAGTTTCGCACAAGGTAAATGATGACGGCTGACCTAATTAAAGATAAATTATACATTTATCTGTTGTAGCGACGTGAGAATCTATTTTTGTAAACGTGTCAATTCTCCACGAGGTTAAAAGCATGCAACAGCTCACATCTGTTGCCTAAAAAGATGCATAACGGTAATAGAATTTGGTTTTTAAGACAACTCGGAATGTCCTTTGTTTCAGGAACACCTGAAACATGCAACGTTAAATTGTTAGCTTACCCTTTATAACTTATTTGCTTGCAAAAGTTTGGTCTAATATTAGTATGCAGTCATGACAGATATTTTAGAAGTATTATTTTTCTTAAGACGAATGCACCTTAGAATTATATGAATTTTTCAGGAAGAGAAATGGCATCCGTACCTAGTAAGGTTGATCATGTCGATGGTGATCAACGGGAGAACGATCTCTTGTCGCCCATAGGAGACAAGCACTATGACAAGTACTCCATTGACGAAAGGGGTGATCACAGTACATCGAATGAGTCACTCATACAAGGAATTAAAGAAATGATTGCTAAAGAGACTGGGCGCAATGTGAAAGGAATAGTTGTCAAACCGTCGGAGCAAAATATGGACAAAGAGTCTGGGCGCAGTAAGAGAGTTACTGTCTGTGGAGTGTCTGAACACATTATGAAAAAAGTGAATGATATAGAATCTGAGCGCGATAAAGCACAATCGGATTCTCAATCAGTGACACAGTCTTCATCTACGTCGTCACCGACGAACTCAGGGAACAGTAGCGACGATGATGGTAAGATGAGCAACATCGAATCCTCTGACAGCGAACTGCTTGTTATTGATGAAGGTAATTGTTGTGTTATATGTACCTTAAATATTTACCATAAACATATGCGAAATAAACTAAGATTTCTGTGGGTACTTTTGGTATATTAGCATCTCTGGCTGTTGGAAATCAACTGGACAAGTGTCTATAGTTGTGAGCAACACTTTGAAGTAGCTAATAAGCCATGGTCCCATCTTTCCTTTTTCTTTTCACGTTGAAGAGAAAAGGAAAAAAAGATGAACTGTGCAAGAAGTTCAGCTAAAACGAACAGGCTTAATGTTGTAAGGTTTCACACTCGTACAAAGTCTTTTTAATCTAATAATGAAATCAGCCATTGCTGCTATTATATCGTAAGGTATTGTCTCAGAGTAGAGTGCTTTAAAAAATGCCAGTAATACAGAAACAATATAGAAGTAAAAAGAAAGTTTTAAGGTCTCGAGGTACTATTGGTGTTTCTTTATTTTTTTTATTTTTTGGTTAACCTAACCCACTGTTTAGGTGTTATTGACCATGTATGTACTTATAATACAGAAAATATTGGCTCTAATGTAGATTCCGATGTTCAGAATGAGGAATGTAACGTCAGTGACGCAGCAAGCGAGCTACTGAAAATAAGGGAGTATGATCCTACTATTGATAAAAATTTACCAGATACTGTGACATTGTTGACAACACCAGACGGAGGAAAATTGTACCTAGTAGGAACGGCACATTTTAGTGTTGAAAGTCAAAATGACGTGTCAAAAGTAATTATAATATATACATATTTTTGTCATGTTGAAATAAAATCTTGATTTTTAATTTCAAGTGCAAATTTATTGTAAAAATTTAATGTACATATAACGGTATTTTAAAAATAACACTTTTTTCTTCTTTATTAAAGATGATACAGGCTGTGCAGCCTCATATAGTTGTGGTTGAGCTGTGCAAAGCCAGAGTTGGCATATTGCAGATCGACGAGGACGTTATGCTTGGTTACGCTAAAAACATCGATTACCGTGAGTTCCTGTATTTCCTGCATTTGTATAACTCTTCAGCTACTGTATAATGACACATTGCACTACTACTTAATCTATTTACAGAAGCCATGATGCAGACCATTCGGAAGGAAGGATTGTATGATGGTTTAATACACATTTTATTGCTAAGAATGGCAGCTCATGTCGCCAAGCAGCTTCGTATGCCACCCGGTGGGGAATTCCGGACGGCATTTAAGGAGGTCAGTATGCAATAATATTAGAAACAGCCTTATCTGTGTACTGTAATTAATTCAATATTGTGTAATTTAGGCAAAAAAAGTGCCAAATTGTATCATTCATCTGGCTGATCGACCAATTAACATAACGATGCAGCGTGCAATACGATCGTTATCCTGGTGGCAGACTATAAAATTAGGGTGGCATCTGATAGCAATGAAAGACCCCATTACTCAAGAAGACGTCGAACTCTGTAAACAACGATCGATGCTGGATGAAATAATCGCCCAACTGAAGGAGGAATTTCCGGTGGTGGGAGAAGTATTTGTGAAGGAGAGAGACATTTACTTGACGAATTCCTTGCAGTTGGCCTGTCTACCTCATCGTACTTCTAATCATACTTTTGAACCAGCGCGCGTCGTAGGAGTTGTCGGTTTAGGGCACATACCTGGCATTGTCGAAAATTGGGGTAAAGTCAAGCCTTCCGATATACCACCCATTATGAGGTAATTATGAAAAATGTTGCATAACATAGTTGCAACACATATAAAATATTTCTAAAATGAAAGCTGCATAGTTATATTTTGTATATATATTTTTTATTTATTTATTTATTTATATGATTTATAAGCGGTTTGGTTAAACATAAAGTTTAGGAACTCAGATCAATGTATCCGTTACATGTCAATTTACTATTAAATCTTTTACAGAGTACCACCGCCATCGTTGTCGGGTAAAATTATAAAATTGTCCATTAAGGCATCTATACTTGGTGCTATAATTTACATGGGCTACAAAGTTGTACCCACTGTTATCACGTTCCAGTCTCTTAAGTCATCGGTTCAGGGGCTTCTACAGGTTGGTGCCGCACGATAAGGTTGCTTTATTCATTAAAAAAAAATCCCTTTCTTAATTATTAAACAATTTTTTCCCCCTTTATCTCATGCTGCCCTTCGTCTCAAAGAGTCTTTTGGATGAAGACTTTTTTGAGTGTTTTTATTGATACATAATTATAGTAACCATGGAAGCGAATGCTTCTGCCGATGAGTACGAACATACCGTAGCGGACGTTATGTATGTAGTAAATAATATACCAGGACCTGGGATAGATGTAGCAGACTTTGAAGCGGAATACGTGGTGGGTTGTTCGTGTGTGACTGAATGCTACAATTGTTCGTGTACACGCGGTTCTGCTAATTATTCTAACGATCGAATCGTACATGAGAAACTAACCGGTCCGGTATTTGAATGCCATGCTCGTTGCAAGTGTGGGCCAAATTGTGGAAATAGATTAGTTCAAAATGGGCCGTTAAATTGTTTACTTATCAGAGAAGTCGCCAACAAAGGTCTCGGTCTTTTCACGAATAAATTAATAAAGAAGGGTCAATTTATTTGCGAATACGCTGGTGAAGTGATAGGACTGCAGGAAGCACGACGTAGAATTGAAATTAATAAGGAGCGTAACACGATGAATTACGTTCTTGTAGTATCGGAACACGCTGACGATCGTGTTACTGTAACTTGTATAGATCCGAAATATTTTGGTAATATTGGACGCTATGCCAATCATAGCTGTGACCCGAACTCTATTCTTGTCCCGGTCAGGGTGGAGGGAATCGTACCTCGATTATGCCTGTTTGCATCTAGAGATATAGAGAATGCAGAGGAAGTGACTTTTGACTACGCTGGTGGTGCGATGGTTAATTCCGTCCATTGTCTCAGTGATACTCCTTGTCTTTGTGGTTCTAACAATTGTTATCGTTATTTACCACATAATCAGATTTAACAGCTTACATATATTCTTGTGCAAAATATTATAATAAAAAAAAGATTAAAGGCTACAGATTCAAAATTAATATCAAAGGATTTAATATGAATTGAATCTTCTGTAAGCAAAAAAAAAACTATAAAGCAAAATTAAACTATGTGCATCAAAACTTGATATCATAAGAATCAAAGAAAACATCATAGATTTAAATCATTATAATCAAGTATAATTATGTGACACATGTGTAAGTGTGACAAATAACGAACTTATTTCTCTATAATTTTTAGAGAAATATAAGTATATATAAGTATATATATTATATATATAAAATATACAATATATATGGAAGGCATATTTTATACATGTATATAAAATATGCCTTCACAATTTAATTACTGTCAGTTATATCTCAGTTGTTTTCCTTGCATTGATTAATGCTTCTCTCCAATGAATCAATGTTTTCATTTATTAGTATAGAGGAGGTAGGAACCCCTCCAGGTAGAAGCGAGACGTGCTGTACATATCATGTGGTCCAATGATATTTGATGTTTAGGTACCCTCTGTTACTTGATATTTTATGTTATAAACCGAATATTTTACTATTTCTGCTTCTATTACATTTTATTATTGTTACTTATTAATAAAATATTAATAAGTAACAATAATAATAAATATTAATAAGATTAAAAAATGAAAGAAACATGACGATAATGTTTGTTGTTCATTGTTATAATTAATTTTTCAGCAAATTATTTAATGTGCCAACACGTTTTATACACGTTTTATTTATCCAATCATCAGAATTTAGTTAAAGCTCTATTAAGGGTCGGTTGTTCCAACTTTGTTTATCTTTGTTTATCCTTTACATTAGACAAAGATGGACATATGATTTAACTATTAGTTAGCTTACCAACAGGTTGAAATAACCGACCTTTAAACAATGAAATTTAGTATAATATATTAGACGTTACATTGAACAATTCTAAATAAGTATTAAATAATAAGATCAATACAGTGTTCAAGAAAGTAAATGTTACCAAAATTGCGAATGCTGGTAAACATTTTACAGCAGCTGCCATTTTTTTAAATATTAAAAACAATGAATGAACAATGAGAATCGAACGTTTCGTCAGTTATAGTTATAGTATTATAATTATATTTAATATTAAAAATTGTTATGATAAAAATGTTTGGAGCATGTAACATCATGTCATGGCTTCTAAAAATTATAGATTATTGTAAGGTCAATTATCATGCATATATCAGTGCTAAAATATGCATATACATAACTGCGGAAAAATAACGGTAACAATTTGGTTTAGATATGATTGATTATAAATTTATATAAGTATATAAAATATAAAACATATTTTTCTTTTTAACAGTTTGGATATTTTACTAGGAAAGATTAATGTTCGTCAATTAATTTATAATTGTCAATAAAGAATATAAGCTCTCAGTAACTACCTATAATTTACATGTATAAACGAAAAATTTGTAAAAACAGATTTTTAATAATCAATCAACAATTAATGTTATATATGTTCTTATTCAGAAAATGAAGTATGATTTTTTGGGTCAGTATTGTCTGATGTATATCATACATTCTAAATTATATTTAAGGGATATCGTTTATAATATTTGGGTATTAGGTATAATGTTCGTATGACTGTGTAAATAGTTAAGGAACTTATAGATGAAATATGATTATAATTTTAAAAAGTTTTGCGTATGAAACTCGTTTTTCAAACGAACGATTTAAGCTATTTATATTTTATTAGGAGAGTATCACATATTATTCTTGCATATTTAAAATTTATATTTTTATTCTAAAAATATAAAACAGCCTTGTTTGTAATTGCTTGTGATTAGCTTCAACGATACCTGAACCTGAACTTTTGCGGTATAATTAATTTTCTATACTTGAGTAGTCCTCAATCCATTGACGAAATTATGTAAACTTTAGTCTATAAGATATACAAAGTTAAATATTCTGGTGATAATTATAAAAATTATAAAAATAAAAGTTGTGAAAAATAAATAAAGCCATATATATTGACAATAAAATAATGTACAATATATAATTGTGAATAATATCAAATATCATTAATTATAAATTGTATTTTCAAATTATTTATCTCCTAATTTAAAATGTGTAATTAAATAATTTGTGCAACGAAGATATGAATTGTCTAATATTTTCTGATTAATTTATTGCAACATTTTTTTTCAATGAAATAGTTTGAAGTCCATTCATAAGTGCAATTCTTATATTTTTCTCGCTTTATATGATAAGGGAAAAAGCAGTAATTATTAAATTTTAATAAATAATATAGTCATTAATATGAAATTAGAAATATGCACTCATGAAGAATTAACATCATAATTTACATGTATATACAGTATAATTCTTTTATCTAATCTTTGGATACTTAACGTTAAGGCTTAAATAGAGAATATTCGATGTTAATATTGGCAGTAAGTTCCTAAATGTTACAATATTAACAAAGTAACTTACAATCACAAAATTAAGTATTTAAAAATGTTTTATATGGATCAAATGTACAATATACGATTCAAGTACAATTCTATGATTTAGAACAAATTCGCAATTAAATTCTTTTTCTAGTTTTATGAAATTTTCAGTGATTGTTTAACACTGCAGATTAATTTTAATAGATTTTTGCGTAATGGGCGAAAAAGGTATGTGTACACACGTATATACATATTTGTAAAATATATATGTATATATAAAATTTATTATTATGTACGAATACTTTTTAATCCGCTTTAATATTTGATATTCTTTAAACTAAATATCATGAACTTGTATTTATGATACTTATGGATGTAACTTATGTACAGATAAGTTATATGTGTAACGCGATTTTTCTCACCACACAATAAGCGTTATGTTGCGTGACCATTAAGGCATTAATTATCAATTCAATAAAAGTTTCTCGAGCTAGCACATTTTACATTGGCATTAATTCCCAAACTAATGCACTATGGCAGACACTGGTTCGTCGTTGGATTGGTATCTCCAACGCCACCATGCCACTTTCATCCGATCCCAGATATTCTCCCACGAATCCATCGCAGGTCTCACATCGAGTAACGCGAATGTGTACTTCTCGTTGACTTTCCCACCGTCATAGTAATCAATAATATATCTTACGTCTTTACCACAGCGATCTATGATCCAATCGTGTCGGTCGAATGGCAGTTCATATCTGTAAGTATAATATATTTTGTACAGCACTGTAAAGACTGTGTAGCGACTGTGTAGCTCAAAATTTATAGAATTGGGATTACAATAAAGCAACGTACCCTAACCAATAGCGAATACGCGCACGTGGAGAGTATTTGGACGCTTTTCCACCGAAGCTGCGCAGCTTGGGACTGCCGCACTCTCGCGCGTGAAGGGCCTCCCATTTGAGAACCTCTTGCCACGCCTGTTCGTTATTGGCGTTGTGAATTTTTATTATGTCGTCCATATCTTTCTGGCAGATATCTTCGTTTTTCCATCGCCATCCCTTCCTCAGCATAGCATTCCAGAACATTTGTTGGGAGGGATACACCCAAAATTCTCCTTCGTGCCCGGTTGCTTTAGGTATCGACGAAACCTGTCTGTCGGTCGGCAAAGGAAACGGTTGGTCTGGAGCAGGTTGCTGATTCCCCGGTGGCATCTATAATGGTATCCACAAAGGAGATTAATGCTGTATGATTAAACAAGTATTTATTGACCGATAAAAGAAATCTTCCATTATACGTACCATATTCAATGGATTTATTTCACTCGCGTCCATTTTGTCCATCGGACACTCGCTGGCATAATTTATAGTGTTAAATTGACCCGACTTGTGCATGGGACATTCCGGCGGCGGTTGAGTCTGTTTCTCCTTCGTCCTGTGAGATTCTGGCTTGGTGATTTGTTGAGACAACGGTGCTATCACGTCAGCAGCCGATACCGACGCTGCGGTAAGAGCATTGCCCATGTCTGATTTTCTAACAACAAAAAAAGAAGATATAAAAATCTTCGTAAAAGTGTAGAGAAAAGAACAGTCATGAAGTGCGACATAGTGACTAACGACACAGGAAATAAATAGTTCAGGACAATCAGGACGAAAACATTCAAGTTTCTGTGAAATAACCTCAAAACCGACGAGGATTATGCAACGGCCTAAATTCGCCGATATCAAACGGAACGTCGAGGTGTTCGTAAAAAGAATATATCTACGAAACGTGACGGTATATTCTTCGCGATTTCTGTCGGAATTAGTAAAAGTTTTCAGTGATCTTTCCCTCTTTCGGATCTTACTTGTTACGTCGCGAACACAGCTCCCGACGTTTCGACTCCCTTCTCCATTTCGCACCCACGCTGTGACGCGATTATGTAATTCGTGATAGAAGTAAAATAAGAAATTTCGCGCGAGAAGTACAAATTAAAGAAATACCTGAATTTCTCGAGCTGCTCCGCCTAATACGAACGCGAACGAACGACCTGAAGCACGCTTAATTGACGCCGTATATGAGAATAGCGGACCATGGCCAGCTTCACGGTCAGCAGGTGACTCGTCGTGACGTCACACGCTTTCGATACCTCGAGAATCGCGACCAACCCCGAGACTTCGAGAATCGCAACCAGATTCGGAATTGCGGGCATCATTGCGGCCGGAGTGTCGGAGTCGGGAACGCGTCGCGCGTTGTTCCGCGGATCTTTCGCGATTACATCCCAAAGTGGAGCTCGCGCGCGAAAGATTCACCGTCGGCTGTCTCCTAGGACGTCCGACGTTCGTCGTAGCGGGTTAAATATCTAGCGTTAGCTACGGAAGAGCAGTATAGACTCTCGGTTCGTCGACGTCGCGAGTGGTTGATTAATTTCGAGTTTCGGCGGCCCGCTGCCGTTCGCTCAAAGACGAAATCGGCATTTCTCGTTCTCGCGTCACACTCGCATGCCTCGATTTACTTTACTCATCAAGCGATGAGCGTGCAATCGTTATCACGTACGTATATGTATACCTCGATCGTCGTTCTGCAAAAGCTCTATCGACTGCGCTCTTCGCGATATTCGGGTGCGAAGCGAAACCTAGCATTTTTTTGTGGACGCTTCGCCTACCGGGACGTTACTGGAGAAGGTAGCAGGTTCGTTTTTTGTAATTGAACTTTTTATACTTTTATCTTTTCCTGTTTTTTCCCCGACTTTCTAATTGCATATTAATATCACTTTGAGGGGAAATTTATCCCTAGACAGACTCACTGGGGTAATACGTTACCCCACGCGAAATTCAAATTCGCATCATTTCAGCCTATTTTTTGGTTTTTTGTTTTGTTTTTCGAAATTTTTTTACTGTTTTTTTTTTACTACCGCCAATTGATGACTACTATCGTCTTCCCTATTAAACAACAAACAAAATTATTTATTATAAAGTTTTCTAAGAACATTCTGGAAATATTATACACGCGGTACGAGTTTGGGGTAACGTATTACCCCAGTGAGTCATTCACGTATGAGAAAAATAAGTGAGTCTGTCTAGGGCTATCAGATTTCCTATCCGTTTGTTATTTTTTGCCTAAAAATGTGTTATGCTATCTAAAAGTGTCGAATTTGCAGACGGACCGACGCGGATCTACGGATGGATCGACGCCGACGACGAGCCTGTCGACCGACGATGATGTCTGATTTGCTAGGGACGGTAGTTTGTCGTGTACAAGGTAAGGTGTTAAATATTATAACATTCTAAATTGATGGAATTATGCTCGCTCTCCACGTGAAGAATATCGATGGCGGATTTTGGCACGAGAAAAATAATTGCACCACTAATATATTATTATGCGTAGATACTAATCGTATATTGTCGTTGGTAGTGCAAACGAGCGACAGTTTTGTCAGGTGAACTCCGTGCGATCGTAAGATCGCGCGCGCGACCTGTGCGCAGATATTAAGCCGCAGTTAGGGCGACAGTTTTGTCAAGTGAACTTCGTGCGACCGTAGTGTACTCGCACGATACATTTTTTCGCAAACTGATTGGGCGAATGAATTAATTGAAATGTGCGATATAAATTAGCATCGCAATATAGTAATTGCGATTATTTTCTGTTGTAACTGCGATTGTTGCTTGTTGATTCAAGCAGAATAAATCACTAGGATTGGTTGACTAACTATGTATTATAGTGATTATAAAAATCACTTGTCTAATCATAGTCGAAATTACGATCTTGGTACTATGCAGTAATAAAATAGGTTTGTAGTAGGAAATAAAAAAAGTGCCGAGAATTTTTCTCGTGATGTTTTGTCCAGCGATTGCTCGGCGTAGATGTAGTCCCCCGCGCGTAAATAAATATACGTATGAATACAAAAAAGCATATACAAAACCTCGAAATACCAAAAAGTCCGTAGATATTATGTCCACACATTTTGGCGCTACGAGGTTTTGTACATATACTTTTTTGTATTCACACGTATTTTACATGGGATAGACGCGAAATATCGAGATCTATCCGAAAACGCTACGCACCGATATTGCTAAAAACTATACTAATAGATAATTTAAAGAAAATAATACTTTATATTTGATAAACGAATTATGTTCGTGTGCGTAGGTTGAAGTTCAATTTTTTATGAATATGATAGGAGGAAAAAAAACGCTAGACTATTGTTAAGAAAGGATGAAATAATAAACCAGGCTTTTAATGCTTTTCTTAATTAAAATAATTATAGTGTATATACACTCAGTACGTATACTTCAGGGGCGGGGGGACGCAGGTAATTGAACAATCTTAAATCTGAACACGTTTCGTGCAGGCTTTTGTCGATACGCATGCACAAAATATGTGAGAAATTTAACGATTCGACAATCAAACTTCGCACTACTGTACCAATAATAAAGATAATGAGCATTATTAATAATCGGTTATCTCGATACTTTCTTTTACACGGTGAGGTAAAAGGGGAAAGATGAATGTCGGCGAAACAATCTTTTGCGCTAACATTGTTCAGAATTTCTTAACGTTTGTAATATCAATACATCGATGCTTAATACTGCGCGGATTAAGCATCGTAGAATATATATAAACAATTAGCCTAGAATACTGAACTACGAAATTATATTGTTAATAACGGCGGACGAGCCGTCAAATCTCGATTGAACATATACGCATTTAAGTGGATCAATATCGATCGATGATTCTTTTTTTTTCTGGTCAAAATCGGTATTCAATATTTATATGCTTTCTCTCTCGCGTCTCTTTGCGCGAGTAATCTTAATCGAAGACCGATTTTGACGATGACTGGCCACTAATAAACAATAATTCACAAGGATTAATTCCTCCTATCGATCAGTGATGTAAAAAGTACTTTTACTTTTAGTATCTAGGTATAGATACTTTAAAAGTACACCTAATTTCAGCTAATTAAAAGCTTCATCTTTATAATTTTATTATGTTTGATTATATAAGCTGATTTGAAATGTGATCAAGTGTTTCTTTAAAAGATGTACCTCGAGAATAAATATTCGAAAATAATAAATCTGTCTACGAATACAGTTTCGTTGCAAAAAATATATATATCTAGGTATAAGCATATAGGTATTAAAAAAAATACCTATACCTGAAACTACAAGGAGATATACTTGCTCTTCAATATTTTACATCACTGGTATCGACGAGACTCAAGGGATTCGACGCGATAACGAGGCGAGACTGTTTTTAATTCCTCGCGATTTTCGTGGACTCTTTGTTGCTGGTGACGTGCTCGAGGTCGACCCCGTCGTACTCTAGGCCACCCGTGTTATCGTAGTACGCGTAATCGTAATCGTTCTTCTTGCCCGATTTCGGTCGTGCTGTCGTGCTGCTGCCGCCGCCGCCGCCGCTGCTGCTACTGCTGCTGGGTAATCTTGTCGTCGACGAGAACGGCCTCGCGGATCCGCTGACGTAGGTAATCCCACGCGGCGTCGTCGTCGGTTGAACGGCCCTCTGAGCGTTGGGACTAAAGCTATTCGGGTTATAGGTGGTAGCGATAGAAGGTCGTCTGCAACAAGAGAAAGAACATTGCGATTGATCTCCCAATATCAAGGGCGATCTATAAAATTGTCTTACGAAGATAAAATTCGATCGAGAGTTACAAAAAATCCCCCTCCCTTGTGCATCGATAAAATTATCTTCTTTTCTAGATAATACTTTTCATTTTAAATTAGTAATATTTTGGTATTTATAAACGTCGTTGGCGCGATTTAGGGTTGAACGTGAATTTGAGCGACGTTACAATTTTTTTGGACAGATTTAAATTTGTTGGTTATCACAAAAGGAAGTCGGAAGTTTACCTTGGTACTGGCGTGGTCCTCGGCGACTCGGCGAGATGGTTGATACTCGCGGGACTGAAACCGATTCCTGCGGAAGATCTCGCGAGGTTGTAGCTGCCCGTGCTTGTTTCGATGTAATACGACTTGCCGCTGCTCGCGTTGTCGTAATTGTTATATTGAGTCGCTTTCTTGGGCGTTTTCGTGCTATCGTAGTACTGAGTGGAGGGCTTGACCGCTTGGCTCGTTTTGTCGTAATATTGGCCGTTGTCGTTGTTCCTCAATGCGGTCTGCGCGACAGTGTTGTCCACGTTCACATATTTCTTCGTTGCCGGGCTGTAAGTGGTGGGCGCGTAGCTATTGCTCGCGAAATTGTTGGCGTAATATTTGGCGGTGGTCTGGGGAATGTCCTGACTGGTGGACGTAGCTGGTCTGTACTGGCCATTGTTGTTGTTGTTGTTATTGTTGTTGTAATTATTGTTATAAACGGTAGGCGCGGGCGTGGTAGATTGATATGCAACTGCCGCACTGCTTCCTCGTTGGATGTTGTTGTAGTTCCTCTGTTGGTGATTGGTGTAATCGCTGGTCTGGTAATTAGTACTCGGCTGAACGGTGGTGGATTGCGCGTATTGATAAATCTTTGGACTGTAGGTCGGTTTCAGCGTCGTGGCTTGAACGGAACTGCCAGTGTTCTGTTGATTGTAGTTGTTTGAGTTATAGACGTTGTAGAGGTTCGTGTTGTAGACGCTGTTCGGAGTTGTTCTGGCAGTCGTGCTGGGTGACTGGTGGTTACTGTACGTATCCTGGTACGTCGTGGTAGGTCGATACGTGGACGACGGTACGCTGTATCTTTGCGTATTCTGATTCCTGCTGTTGTAGTTTTCTTGAGGTCGGGCGGTCGTTGACGAAACGTATGTCGTGGATCGTTGATTGTAATTGTTGTAATAATTGCCGTTGTAGGTGTTCTGATGATTGGATACGACTGGCGCCGAGGTGGTGGTCGTTGGCGAATAGTTGTTGCTGCCGTTACCGGTGTACTGTTGCTTCCTGCTGACCTTTCTAACGCCGCTAACCTTCTTCTTGGCGGCCTCTTGATCCTCCTTATACGATTTCTCGTTCTCGTATTCGTCTTCCTTGTTGTTTCTGTTATAGAAATTGCCGCTACTGCTACTTCGCAGTACCTCGCGATTGTTGTAGTTGGACGAGGATACTCGATTCACCGTGTTCGCGGAGGATCGTACCGCGTCGCTGGTCTCGCTGCGTTGAAGATGATCCTGGGGCTCGGCGTCGGAGCTACGCAAGTTGTCGTAGCTCACGGACTCCAGACCGGAACCGATTCTGTATAAATCGAAGTTATCGCTGGCGTAATAGAGGGTCGCGGCCTCGCAATCCACATCGTACCAGTCCGCGCAGGTTTGACTCTCTTGATCGAAAGCGGTGTCGTTGGGACAGAGGAACCTAAGTAAAAGATAATTAATTGATTCTGCGAACTCAGTGATTGGCTCTAAATATCGTAACCTTTAACATTTAATTTGAAATTCCAGCTATGTATTTATTTGAAATGCCATATATTATTTGACATTCGTTAATGCGCGATACACGAATGCCTGCTTACTGTTGGTGATAAAAGACCGAGAAGAATTTATCCTCACTTATCAAGATCGTAATGTAGAGCACTCACTTATAATCCTGAATAGTGCCAGCCACAGAGACACAGACATGGAAGACTTGGCAGTCGGTCTCAGGGTCCGCGTAATAGCTGCCGACAATCTTGTTGCGACAGGAGAACGAGGTTTCCGGCATGTATTGCTGAGAATACCTCGGTGGTGGTCGTTGCAGACCTAATACGCAACTCCATAATATTCCCACTGAAATACACGGCAAAATCCCGAGTTTTACGATATTCTGCGATACTCTCATGTATAATCGATATCGAAATATATTATGTAAAAAATTTATCAAGTAAAAAATGATGGCGGAAAATTATAATTTATTTAAAAAAAATCGAGAAAACTAGAAAAACGACAAAAACGATAATAATTTATTACAAATATCTATTTACATTTATTAATATTTTATTATTTATATTTCCAAATATTTCTTAATATAATCGAATGCATATTATAAATTGAGAATAACCGAATACATTAACAAGATACATTCTCGTATCAATATGCGATCCGCGATTTTTTCATTTTATTTTAAATGTTACATGCTCATAAAATCTGCCATAAAAAAATTCTTTGCTATTATACAATTTTTCAAATTCTCGATCTCATCGTTGATATTCGTATTGCAAACGCACGACAGCTTAAACGTTCAAACAGCGAGCGCGTCTTTTCGCGCGAATTACGAAGATAAATAGCGATAGTTTCAATGGATATCGATACACCTTTCTATTTGGGGATATCAGCGTCTATAATAGAAGATATATATAACCGTAACCGCATGCACGGAGATTGCTTCGATCGAAAGTATTACTGATTTCTACGAACGCAGTTTTGAATCAGAAATCACTTAAGTTATCATATTGAATAAAATTCTTTGAAATCAACTATTTAAATATTTGACGATACGGTAAATCGCAAGCTTCATTAAAAGCTTTTAATTCCGTGACGATTTCCATATTCCACTTCGACGGTTGAACTCCACTCTGTATTAATTGCACGTACCCGAGATTAGGACGAGATACCGTCTCGTCGACTCCATATTTATTTTTTCTTCGGGCTCCCTGGATGTTTCTTCTCTCCGGATTCACTCGGCTTCTCGGACTTTTGGTTCGCACTCCTACGCGTTACCTGCGCGATCAGACTCGCGGACGCGACTGCAGCAGCGTGGAGAACGTTCGCGCCCGAGAAGAGAAGAGGCCCGACGGCGGGCGCGCGCGGAGAAGATGCCTTCTGGGAGGATGGGGCTCCGCCGGGTTGAGCTATGGGACGACGGGGGTAGGGATCCGGGGCCCCATCGCGTTAACGGAGAAGAGAACGGTGCGCGCCGGGGTCCGATGCGGGACGTAACGTCTCTCTCGTTACGTCACTTACGGCAACCGGGCTCGTTCGCCGAGCAGCCAACGGCGGCGACGATGGCACGTATTATACGTGGGTATAATGCACATACCGCGCGCGGACTCCCGTGTAACTTACACGTTTTACTACCACGCAGGTAGGCGGCTCAGGTGCCGGAGAAACCGCGGCGCGGGAAAGCGAGGGAGACATTATCATCTCCCGAAGAGACCTCTCCCGCGCGCGCGCGCGGGATGCATAATAACGCGTAGGTGCCCGCGCTCATTGTGTCGCCTGTTCACGCGCGGAAGAACTTGCCCAGCGAAAAAACTGCAGTTCTGTAGCTCGAGATTCTGCTTCCCTTCGGAAGATCGTCAAGGATAGGCATAGAAGGCGGATCGCCGGCAAGCGTTGCGCGACAATCATTAAATTCAACGTCGATTCTTATTTATGACTACTTGGAAATATCGTTAGAAGAGATACACGAGGTAGCATATATAGAGATAATCGTTCGTGACACCGTTTTAACGACATCGATTTTTTTTTCCCCGCGTTTAATCGCTTTCGTAGATGATGAGTCTTGTATCGCACTATAGATAGAAGAAAGTTTTACATCGCATTGAATCGTGTGTGGAGGGTGTGGCGATAGACAACGTCATCGCGTGCGCCTTCAACAGAGATAAAAGAAAGAAGCCGATGTGCCCGTCAGCGACAATTATTCTAATGGATCTTTAAAGTAGATATATTTTGTGTGAAAGGATATTCGCATTGCGCCACTATGGATACATAGTTTCTCTCTTTCTATCTACGACACACTTTTATTCACACGGTTATTTGTTGTTAGAACTTAAACTCACTTTAGACAAGCTATATATTTCAATATATATTTTATATGTGTTATATTCTGATTTTTTAATGCTTTTTGCATTACACAGCATAAAATTATAAATAGAATTCGATTCTGAATTAAAGATCATCTGTAAAAAGGGCTTCCAAGAAATAAATCTTAAAGTTGATACTTTCTTCATAGATATGTTTTTTTAGAAGAACAAATTAAATGGTTATTAATTTATGTCTTTTAATCTTTTCAATATTGATCTGTGTGTGAGAATTAAAATCTTATTTTACAATGCATCATTTCCAAGCACAAATGTTCAATAAAACTAAATGGTTAATTTAATTTTATGATAGAAGATCTTTCCTCTTGCTTCTTCTTGTTTTTATGTTCTTACAAGTCTCGTAAAATGACGAACATGGATATTTTGCCTCTGCATATCTTCCGTTTTTTTTCTTTTCACGCTTTTAAATCGTCGATAGGACGTTTCTCGAACGTCTCCGTCTGTTAGCGTAAGTTCGGCGTGACCGGTCGTTTGGTGGCCTTTGCCAGCGCGAGATCGCGACTCATTGCACTCGTTGGAGGGTGCATCGAAGGAGTGCTCGGTTGCATTCCAGCAGTAATCCGAGGAATTACGGCGGACGGAACAGCGAGCACCTTGTCGTTAGAACGCTCGAATCGCCGCGCGTCCACGAGCGGCCTCGAGATGGCCGTTCTGTTATTCGGGACTGCATTCTAAGGATGCTAGATACTTGAAATAGCTGAGCGAAATTTGCCGGATAATTGCACGAAAATTGCACGTACTAAGAGAATTCTTCAGCGGCATTTAGATACCTTTGTCGAAACTCGGGATCCGCGTATCTCGGAACTTCAAAGTTAAACTTTCTCACAGGTTTCTCTGATATTAGGTACATAATCCCGGGCGGTTAGCAACTAATTAAAACGGACGGTCTCGCGCGCGAGTAGAAATCGTTTTGCGTTCAAAGAGGAGGTTTCGTTGCAGGTGGAAATTGTAGCAGTCGATCCTTCGATGCGATAGGGTCACTTCCGCAGTTTGAAGCTAAGGTAGATACGCGCGCGGCGTAGAACGTGCAAAGGACTTGTCTACGAGCAAAAGAATCACGTGGCCCGATTCACTTGCCGCCGTCGCACGAAGATCGAGGTCGTACCTCGACAATTGAAATTTCGCAATTTAGCCTGTCTTGCATCCTGCAGCGCGCCGTCGCGCAAGTGCAATGCGTTGAGAGAGAGAGAGAGAGAGAGAGAAGCAAAAAAAATCTACGATAGCTTTAGAATTTAAATCTAAAGAATATTGCGCACAATCGTCCTTGTTCTCGCTGGACTTGTGACCCATGAAATTAACGTCTTTTTGCATCTCGTGAAAGATGTCTATTTTTCGAACCTTTATTTCAATATATCCAATATCAAGGCGTTTTAGTAAACAAATTTGCGTAAACATAATATTTCAATCTTTTTAATCGCTGTGATATTTATCTTGATTTATATACTTATACGAAACAGTGGTTTAATTATTTTCAGCTGTATGGATAAACTGACTTTAAATTTACGTCTTTCGTCATTAACGTTCCTCGAAAACGCTAAAATACGCGTGACGAGCAAGTTTATTGGAATGTTTTGTGAATGTATCCTATAGAATTTTTATCATAGATCAAACGCGTTTAATTCTGTATCTCGTCGACTTATGCGATATCTGTTAGCCATCAGAGGCTCGTTTCGACACCGACGTACATACACGTGCCTCGTAACGATGGGGTAATTAACGAATCGAGTATTATATTTTTCAATGACCGTCCGTTCGTCCGTTTCTATTACGCGCGCCACGATGAGACTCTACGCCGCGAGGAATCTTCTCAGCCTTGGAGGGCGAAAGTTGTCTTCGGTTCGTTCGTAGATGGAACGATATTTGCACCTACAAAGGCGATTCTCGGCGTCGTACGATAGTGGGCGTATAAGAACTCTTATTCGGTGATTCTAGCCGCTTGCTTGCTGTGCGAGCGATCGTGAGCGACAGATTTCGCGTTCGATAAAAACAAATGATAGGGAAGGATTCTTTGGAATCACAGGTGACGATAATAACGGTAATGTCTGAACGTCTTCAATTACGGTTTATCATCTCGTGAATCATTTCTTACTTCATTTCACATTATACGTCGCATTAAGAAGCAACTTATGAGAACTTAATTAAAGCGGACTTTCAAAAACTGGCGGAGTTCCAAAAATCGAGAAAGTTGATCGCGATGAGCGAGATATTAAAAAATTTCACATTTAAAATACCGGAATTGAAATTTGCCTTGAGAAAATGTAAATCTTAATATCTCATCGAGATAGTCTTGTTATATATCATTTAAGAAAAAAAGTTTTTGAATAAATTATTATAATTTATCGAATCCTCTTTAACATTTATTGAATCTTTGCATAATGAGATGCACTCACTAATTCCTCGTTTTATCGTAAACACACATTCCGGTTTGAGAGAAATCCATTTCAAAAATTTTGCCGTTTATTCTAGAAATAATCGCGCACGTATTGGACATTAGTCTAAAGTTTTATGAGATTTAATTATTAAATTTCCAACTCGAAATTTTACATTAATTTACCCGAGCATATGCGGAATCTCCGGGACGCTTCGTTCTCCCGGCAAGTATAGTAACCCGCAAGAAGCTGCGCTACCGTGATATTTGCTTCCCCAAGTAATCTTACACGTAGGAGTCATTAGTCTCGCCACTAAGGAACATAAATTGTTCCTCATTAAATACATGTAGAATAATTCCCCGAGTCCGTGGCAATTAGGAAAACGAACTGAATGGACGCACCCTTATCGTCCTCACTTGCGCGATCTTCTTGCGAGTTTCCGTTGGTAATTATTAAAAACTTCGCGTCTCTCATTCTCTCTCTCTCTCTCTTTCTTAACTTTTAACTACCATTTAAAGGCCAAACTTGCCGATATTGAATCATTGGTGAATTTCAAAGAGCATGACAAATCCTGCGGCAGACCGCCGGCATGCTCACGGAGAAAGCGCGGAAGGTCAAAGGTTTCAGTGAACCATTTTTCTCGTAGTGCCATCGTTGGCCTGGTACTTTCGCGAAGTACGGATGCGCAGCATCCTTGATTATAATCGATATCCTTAGAAAGTCAATTATTTTATTTTATTGTATCTTATATCCGTTCGTTTTAAAGTTGTAGAATTGTTCAAAGCGTAATGCGCTCATGTACATTTCGAATAACATTGCTTTTACCCAATCAAAATAATCTTCTTCCCGAGGAAACGTTATCTCTTTAAACAACTGCTGGTCCATTAGTCTGCGACGGCTTGTGCCGTCGAAAAATTCTACTCAACACAGGCATTTTTCAGACACGATTGTTGCGATTCTCGATACCTTTCTCCTCTAAAAATACATACGTTGCGCAAACAGACACGCGTTTCCGTTCGCGGCTCGACTCTATAACTCTCGCGTTTCAAGATTGTCGACCGACTCTCCGAACAAGGTATCCGCGCCGCAAGGTTTCTTAAGCGGATGCAAAAAAGGTGCTAAGCGTATGCGGGTACATCTGACTTCCGTCAGGCGCACACGTCCGTGCATGCGATCCGGTGCGCATCTTCCGCGCGGGTTAGCCTTGAGATACGGCCAATAACGAACCAAGTTCCCCGTTTTTCCAAACTGTTGGCCGTCCCCCTCCCTTCCCCCCCTGTCACGCACTTCGATTCCAGATAGTGAAAGTGTCGAGATTTTTGTCAGGAACGTCCTCCACCTCTGCATATAATACACGTGCGTTCCACGAACGCATTTGCCGAGGATATCCCCCGTGAAGTTTACACACCTTCAGACGGAGAATGATTTGCGCGTTTGACGAGAGAAGAACGGAAAAGTGTAACAACGAGATTGATCAGTATAGAAGATTCGAACGAAAAGCGATTGTTAGATTAACTTTTAAATAAAATTAAAATTAATTACGCAATATGAATTTCTAAATTTGCTTTTCAATAATGACAATAATTATTATATTCATATATAAATTAGGATGGGGCTAGAGCATTAGGAAACATATAACTATCCTTCTATATTCTATGTTTCAAATGCCATTTTTTTCGAAAGGGCTTACGAAATATTGAAAGAGTGGAATTTCTAATAATAAATACATAAAATAAATTACTACATGTGGCATACCGTGATAACGGTGTGCGAAGCTACAGTCGAACAAATCGATCCTTTACGATCCATCTCGACCTGTGACACCTGTTACGTAATACATGTTTGTGTATGCAGCATCTTGATCCGAGAGAAAGTGAATGGATTTTAATTTAATAATTGATGTTAATATTATAATTACGTAATATTAAAAATATTTATTGCGTATGTATATTATACATTGATTAAGAACTAAATTAATTTTTTCCACTTTATTTTGATCTTTTTTGGCAAGGTTTCCTTCGAAATCATCCAACTCTAGCTTGTTCTAATTTATCGTGACCTATTGCGTAACTTTGTTTTCGCGATATCTCTGCACGCTTTCATGCATGGCATCATTTTCTCGTTCTGCACAAGACGTGCGAGATTAATAAATACGAATTTTCCAAATGCCATTCTTCAGCATTTGTTTTTGACGCCTTTAGCGCACAATGACCACCGGATTAGCCGGCTAGCAAGTAATTTAGCCTCGCGGCGACGGTACGAAGAGAGAGAGGGTGTCTGCTCATCCTCTACCACGTGAGAAAGTGAAAGCAAAGGCCGTATGCCTCTGAAGACGAGATGAGGCACCGAGACCCGATCGTCCCGGTATTCGATCGTCCTGAAAATCACTCTCCTTCACAGCGATTCTCTTCGACGGCCTTCTCACACTGATCGCTTCTTCTCAATACACTAACCGGTGCACGTGCATCTTCCGTCGAATCCAAATTTTACTTTGTTCATGTATTTCAGTCTTACAATAGAATCCAAAAATTCAATTTCATAATAAAATTAAAAATTCTATGTATTTCTTCTATATCGCAAAAAGAGATTTTACTGAATTTGGCGAAAATTATTAAAATAATATATTCTATTGGTTTGAATGCATACATAGCATACATATACAGATAATCTTCTTTCTGATGACAGCAGACCATATAGGATATCTCGAAAATTCATTAGACACTCTTCTCGCTCATTAATGTGATTGTCATCATGATGACATGACAATCCCCTATTACAACTCTCTCTCTCTCTTTATTAGCAAAGACATATCTGACAATATTATCAATAAAAATCATTCAAAATTTGTACAATGCTACTGCATTAACGTCGATTAACAAATAATGTCCATATTATCATCGAACATTATATAATGTTTATCCTACTTTTCATGTTTATGTGATTAAATATTAATTAACAAGTCGCAAGATAAGGTATTATTAATACTTATTTATATCGGTTCCATATGTTGTTGCGAAAGTAGGATGGTGTCCCGTTTCTCGTTTATAATTGTGCGCAAGAACGTCGCTCGACAAGTGAACCGGAAAGAGGCAGCAATTAAAGCGATTAGTCAGCGATTGATAGTTGAATCGGTTACAATTACTTTCTCAGTCTTATTGTTAAATCATGGCCTCAATTTCAGTCTTAAATTCTTAGATGTACATTGTAGACATTAAATATACATTGTAGACTCAAATTAAACACACACTCACAACGCATTGCTTAAGGGACTGCACATTACAATATATATGTCAGGCATGTTCAAGATTTTGCGCAAACGTCGTTAAAACGGTGGATATGTCATTATGATACGGGAGATAATGACATATATTTTACATGAGATGACATCTTTCTTAATCCAAGTTTTTTAAATAATAGATATAATTTATAGATAGATGACATTACGCGCGCAAAATTAAAAGATTTGCGATCTCGATCGCGAATTATTTTGTATTTCTCCGTTGCGATCGAGAAATGGTGATTTTCGTATTGCTGCTAATTAATTTAAATAATCTATCTCTCTCCGAGAGCATAGTGCACCAGTTGTTCCCGTGGGCGTAATTAACGTATTTGTGGCGAATTAAGCAGGCACTCGAGATCTTAATTACACGTACACGTACGGCGAAGGGGCTGCCCGCGATTATTGTGACATACTGTGCATACTCCGGCGCAACTCCGTGCGAAAAAGAAAATTATCCACTCATCACTGCGATACGCGCCTCTCACTTATATAACGTAGAATCCCGTTTGATAGTTCTGAAGTGACGACCATATACCTCGTTTCCTACTCGCGCTCCTTTCCAACGTCTATATAAATTCCTGCATGCATATTTTTCATACGGTTGATTTTTGCGGCTGAGCGTTTTGTCATTAACAACCATTAATAATCATACTAATAATAAATATTTTATATTAATCCGTTGGAAAGGCCATCTGCACAATTTAAGTCTGGGAAGAGGATGCACAGCGGAATAGTTTGCTCTTCGCGTTACAGAGAATACGCATTAATTTTGCATACGTAACGCGCAATATGATGCATCCGGAAAGGAAATTCTATTCGAACATCATACCGTGAATCATCACTTTTCCTTTGTCAATGCGCCTCTCTACGATAAAATTAACTCTCTCGTGTGGAAACGCGGGCATTCATCTTTCACATAATCTGCTCACTCAACGTAGATTTAGGCTAACTTCTCTGAGACTCTTCTTATAAAACCGAAGGTAAATAAAAAGGAAAATCGAAAGTAAGTAAAAGATCTCGAATAAAAAGAGCCTGTAAAATGAAAATCGACGAGATCGTCAGCTATATGTCGTAATGCAATATGATTCATCTTCAATATAAATCTTTCTTTTTTCTCGAGTTGCGAAATTTCTTTCAATCTGTTTGCAATCGAAGTAATTAAATTATCATTAGCTTGCATTTGGTTTAATCAGCAAAATTCGGTATTTCCTTTTTTAGCACAGGAAACAAATAATTTTTATTCCCCGAAGCTACTGTAAATCGAAGACGATTTATAATCGTAGGTCATGCCGATGCTACACATGAACCCTAGAGAAGACGGCATAACTTTCACTCACGACAGTGTCGCGGGCCTCATGCCCCGGGCACATTGGATACGAGCACATCGACACGACGATCCTCATCCTTACAGGCGCGGGCGCGCACACACAATCGCGCCGGAATGTTGCATAAACGCACGCGCGTGAAGCCGCGGTTCTTACGTGCGTGATACGCGAGCCCGCGCTCGTGAAACGTGGAAGTGCCGACCGATTATACAAGCGATTCCCACATATGCGAGCTATCTCTCCGAAAAGTTCAAGTCAAACGAGATCGAAGTGATCCTTCTCGTTGACTTTTGGAAAATTTAATCGAAAAAAAAAGAAAAGGAAAACAGAAAAGGAGACGAGGGAGAGGAATTAACATATAAGAAAAAACATGATAACATAAAATATGTAAGAACGTGAAAGGATTAAAAATTTGGAGGGGGAGCTCACCGTTCGCAATAAATATAATTTTTTTCGTACTCGTTTTTGTAGTTGCAAGTTTAATTAGGTAAGTCGAGGAAGGAAAGAGGAAGGAGAGAGATTCTCTTGTAGCGTAATTGCAAGGAAATGCAGCTGCGCGCGTACTCATTAACGGGAAAATGGCGTAAGCGTGCCCTTTTTAATTATTCACGTCTCACGTAAAATCCCATGCGCGCATTTGCGCACATACCTACACAGATGCACGCGCGCGATGCATCCCGGGTAAATCGTATCGCTTCTCCTCCGGCACGTACGTTCGCATGAATGCGAACGGGTCTTGCGAAAATCCGTCTTGCACAATTGCTCCCGATCGGACTGTTTCATCTGTTTAAGAGAATCGCTCGTCTTCGATTTCCCTTCGCGGAGGCAGACGCAGCGTCGCGGTCGTTCCGCTCAGCCATGAAGATCGACTCTATTCGCCTCTAATCGATTAAGCTTAAAGACCACAATAATCACGCGGATATATATCATTAAATCGTATAGCGCTTATTACTATGGTCTTGTAACATAAATCGAAAGGGGATTTCTCGAGTTTGCTAAAAGTCACCTCGATCTTAAAGTATATTAAATATATTTTCTAAATAATCGGAGAATAATTTTTTAGATTTAATATAGATATATATATGTAATAATATAGCATTTTTATTTCCGTAAGCTGAACAAAACGTCTATCCCCGAAAGCTGCGCAAAAGAACGAATTTTTCCGCTTTCGTAAAAGCTATTATAACGTCATTCGTGGGAATCAGTCCAGTCTGTGAACGTTACTAAACCCTACGGTCGATTTCTTCACTTCGCGATAATTTCGTTCGCTTAGACTTAGGAGAAGGTGACTTAGCTCGTTCCATTATTTGATACGAAACCGATTTCCCTACTGTAACATTGCAACATTTTGTTTGCAGGGAAAAATTATCTCTTTAAAGATTTTCACAGCGCGTTCGGCTCGTCTCAAAGTTTGTTCAGTTTGAAAATCGTAAAATATATAGAAGTACCATGTATCGCGCGAAGCAATATTGAATATAATCGTTGAAAAATCGACGAAGCAGATAGATGTTAAACACACACAACGTTCTTTGATTTTATACTTTTAGTAGTTTTAGTAGCCACCATAATGGGACAATGATGTGCATAAAGGCTTCTTTCAGTAATTTCGTAATCGCTAGACTCATGTTACGAATGTGTCGTTACTATCTTTGAATCTAGTACAAGGATATCTTGCCCAGTGAAATGAATCCTGTGGTTTTATTTTTAAGGAATCGTATTATTTTTTTTTACGCATTTTTATTCTATATTTTTATTACATATTTGCGACAAATGTAATTTCATCATTAATAATAAACATATATATTTTGTCTCGTTTGATATGAGGATTTCGGAATGACATACATTGTGTATTTAATAGCTAATATGAATTTTCGCAAAAGATTTATAGTAACTGCAGCAATCGCTGTGCAGCAATTAATTGATTAAATTATTTTTTGATCATAACTAATCTGAAATTTCATAACTCTCAGGGATAAATAACTTCGCTTCTCTCACACATTTTCGCTTCTTACATACGATTAGAAATTACCGTTATGCATTAAATCTTTCCTGCTAAATTTCTATTGTACGTGACACATTGTAGGCGTTTACACGCACGTTTTCCTCGTTTATTAGCACCGATAACGGAATAGCGAATGGCATCAGATATCTTGTTACTTAACTTTTCGCATTCCTCGCTTTACATAATGAATATCTGTATAACGTGTTTGTGTTACATTTCAAAAGTTTGGCTATTAATTTTCTCTTCTGGACCTATCCCTGTTACCACTCGATGAAAGCCATCTCTAATCGCAGGAGAGAATATCACAAGCGTGTAGTGTCTTTTCATTTTTGCCGGCGCCTTTCGGAGGTGCGACGACACGAAAAATTTACATAGAATCTGCATGATAGGACTTTCTCCTGCGGGTTATCTGTAAGAAACATCTTTAGGTGCGTTACATCGTGCGTACGCCTCTTATGTGCGTCTTGGCATAAACATGTCTTAATGGGGGCCATCTTTTTAATCATATTCCGTCCCTCTCTCACTGTGGTACCCTGACCCACAACTTGACACATTTACGTTCGAAGCTGGCTTTCGCAATTTCCATAAATAAAAAATATATATAATACATCTTTTATTAAAAACGACGAATATTACATGTTTCATATCTATTCCTGTCTTTTATTACATGAAGTATAAAGTTTCTTATTAAAATCCAATTTATTTTATTATTCTCATTTTTGTGCTCGAGATTGCGCTTCGGGTGTCGATACTTTCGATTTCCAAGGTGCCGATGCAGGAAGCATCGAACTATTGGGAAGAAAGTTTTAATTAATTATACAAGGGTTAATTGGTACTGGAAGAAGCATACGGTTGCCTATTTTTAGAAGGCAAACTTCTCAAAGGTGCTTCTCGTGGGAGGCTGTACTGAGTCTCACAGTAGGGAACAATCATTTTATTATGTCGTTATCTATACGTACCCTCTCTCGACTCCCGGCTAATTGTTAGCAACTCAACTCAGTTAGTTTAGTTCAACATTTCTCGATCTTTTTTTTTCTTTGGTATCATTTCCGTGCCTCGCATTATAATCACTGGTTGAAAGAAAGGCGTGTGAATAAGGCTCGTTCAAAAATTTATGCATTTATAAAACGTTCCATTTTTATCCTCTATAAAAAGTGCCGTGATTATCTACGTTGAAAATTATTATTATTATAGTCTAATGTACTGGCATAACTGTGTCATTGTACAAGGTATTTTCTTCTTTTTATTCACACGCGAAAGAATCTACCTGAGCCCTGACGATCCGGAAGTGACAAAGATTGCGCAAAAACAAGAGCCGGCGAAGATATACGATCGGACTACCGTAAACGTGTTATGTTATGATTGTTTATTTGGCTACCATGGCATTACTGCATTTTTCCTTGCAACGGTGATGTAATGCAAACACTTGTACCGTTACACTCAAGCTGCGTGCATTCATCTTACGTTGTCTTTCGAAGTTGTTCTTTTTAATGCCGTAATTGTATATTTATGGCATTCGATAACACGTAATCTTCCGTGTTATGCCATTCTATTTAATTAATGACACTACATTGTCTGAATTTGTGCGATAAAAAGAGCTTATATTATAGAAGAAATCTATCATTTTCTTATTGGAATAAAATTACTCGTCGTACGCCAAACGTCACGATTACAACTCAAGTCACGTCTTTATTTGCGACCTATTAACTCATTCGTCGTATCATTTTCTCGGCGAAAATTTGCATGTACAGCGTAAAGTTCACTTTGCGCGCGTAATAAAAATTTTAATTCTCCCACAATCGCACGGGCTATGAATTACTTCCATAATTATTATTCTCGTACGGTGTTAGCGATAAATTATGCACCGTTATCGAGCCTGTGTAATAGAAACATATAATTACGAGCGGACAACGCGCGTATAAAATCTATTATAAATATTAGTTCTATTAACAGATGACAATTTTATTCTCGGCTTCACTATCTATTTTAGTAGCGACAATGACCATAATACTTCGTAGTATTACGCTCTCGAGATTAAATTATTAATAAGCCATTTACAGATCCGCATTCAAACACAGTGATTTACTTTAATCGAGCATAAATAAAGTCTCGATGATCCTCAACAGCGCTCGCGTACTGCGTCGTAAACCGATTAGAAAGGGTAAAAAAAACTCACCTACCTTCGCGATTTTGTTTCATTCACATCGTCCGGATGAACGCCGTGGTCCTTGAGTGCATAACCTTTGGATGAAGTCACTAAGCATCTCGTTCCCCATCCTGCAGACCATTTAAATGCCATGCGAGTAATCGCATCGCTTCGTGATATATTCATTGATATACGATACTACCATCTCGCGCGAAGCCAACATCTACATTCTACACATTATTAGGAGACGTGCAATTAAACGCGCAATTAACGTGACGATTTTTGTTATAAAAAAAAATCGTATTTCGCGAGAAAAATCGTAAACGTAGAATGGGTAAATAAAAATTAACGAATTAAGTAACGAAAACTTTTGAGATACATGGACCTGTGTTTTTACATTACTGCTATTTCTATTATTTACATAGTGTTTAGAATACGTTCCGTCAGTAAAAGCAATATATTGTTGCGAGCCCTATGAAACAAACGCAATTTCCGGTATCGACGAACTTTTGAAATCCTTCATGAAGGTAGATATCGCTTTTCGCATATCCCATTGAGCTAACGTCAGATAAGTCTTGGACCATTCCTTATTCATCGTGGTGATCTGCCGCATTCTGGTAATCAACACCGATCTCTCACTCTGACTGAAGCAAACCGGCTCGATTTCGTGTAAAGCATATTTAACTACTATTTTATCGGGTGTTATGTTTTCAGGTGCTGCGAATATGTGATACTGATCGTTTAAAATGTGATATTCGTTGTCGAGGGAGGCCACCAAGACGAATGTTCTGGAGAATGATAGTATGTTTGTGCCGGAACTTAGTTTCTTGAACAATCCACTGACACTGAACACTATGCATTTGTCGTTGTCGTACATGATGTCGTATGTGAAGGAACTACTGTCGTGGTAGGACCGGGGCAATTTGCCGAAAGCTGCCAGAATGTCCTCTTGGCCGTAGTAGAGGCTCGCATTTTTCTTATCTTTTTTGACTTTCCTCTTTAGATTTCTATTTAACGTGTATTGGTTGAGGCCAGTCACTTGCGCGATGTTATGGGGTATGGCGAAGCTCATGGAATAAAACGCGTCCTTGTGATAGAGCCCTCGTAGACCCGTTCGGTCGAGCTGATCGTACAAAGAAAAGAAGTGAGAAATAAATTTATGTGCGAAATCCTGAGTCTTGTCGTCCGGAAAATAGTCCCTGTATATCATCGGCATGTTTTCCGCAATGTACACGCCGTCTAACTCTTGCAGGTACGGGCAATATTTCTTTGCAGACTCTACGTATTGCTTCGCAGTCGAATAATTTTCGCAAAGAGGATTATCGTCGAGCCAGAGTCTGACGATCTCCAGATTTTTTAGGGGGGCTAACGCGCTCATGTTTAACAGATTGTTGTGCCTCAGGTCCAGGTACTTGATGGATTTTAAACCCGAATTCTCTATCGCCGATATGTTGAACAATTCATTGTGCTGCAAATTCAGACGCTCGAAGGTGGCTATCGCGGTTTTGGCCAGCTTTAAAACGTGATTGGAAGTTCTGAGCTGTGACAGCCGACAATAGACGTTCTTCTCTATATCCGGATCTGTGTGGAAACTCTCCAGGTTTAATGTCTTCTCGTTCGGATCGTATCTCTTGGTTAGCGCAGTCAACAGGAGTGGTTGTATATGAACCTGCAGCTCGTGGATCGAAGAGAATCCTAAGGTTACCACGAGAACGAGACCGTCGCCCTTATCATTTCTGACGATCATATTCAGCTTGCACAGCATTTCCAACGCGGGGCCGCAATTTCTCGCTACAAAATAGGCGTCTTCTCCACAAACCTGATACTTCACCGGTATCAAATCGGCCGGCTCGATCGCTCTCAAAATAGCTTTCAAGACTGTATCCTTGTCGAATCGACCGCCGTTATTGACTTTGATTTTGTGCCATAGATCCGAGCGATACATCAGTCCTCTCTCGTGAGGCAGTTTTGCGCCCATAACTATTCTTATAGCGATTGCCTCATCCAGTATCATAGGAACAACTGGTGCAGTCGGCACCTTTACGTTTGCCTGCTGCATCATTTGCTGCATCGCCTCGTATTATATTCGCCTGTCTCGACTTCCTTAAGAAGCCTCCAATTGTTCCTTCTCTTATTTAATTCTTCTTGATTATTTTTTAATTAACTATACTTTCTCTCTGTTTCGACAACTTTTTCAATGTTTACATATCTTCGAGGTTATGTCCCCCTGGAAAGATTATTACGAATAAATCTATTGACACGGCTATCGTCACACATCTTAATTGAGAAAATATTCAGACGTTATAAGATAATTATACATTATTAATACAGAAAATACAAAAAACGTTGAAAATACCTACGAGACTTTTATCTTTCTTGCCGATATCGCTTCTTTTTTT
>NW_020223241.1:0-6885 GCF_003070985.1 Temnothorax curvispinosus | reverse complement strand
ATAAAATGTGGACACTGAACTACGTAGCTATATCCACGAATACCTTCAATGGGTAACACGCCCGAAATAATTTCTTATGAAAAATAAAAAATTAAAGAACAATATATGTGTTATGAAACACATTTTACGTTACATTTCTCAAAATATTTAACGTCCTATGAAATATTTTTTTCTAGATATTTATATCTATAAGAAAACAATTTATGTTTGATGCCTTCTTTTTCTTTCATGTTTTTTTAAACGTATTTACACATTTTCTGTATATAAATTAATGTGATAATAATCACGCGGAACTTTAGTTAATGGTCTAATATTAACTTGTCTCACGAATAAATGGACAAGGAAGTAGCATCGAGAATTTATTGATATCCAAGATTTAATCTTTTTGTCGAGAGTTGATTTCAGTAATACGCGTAGTCTATCGTGAGGAAAATAAAATTTGGAAATTTATGCAGATGTATGTATTTATGTTGTATTATACAAATAACATTGTTACGATTAATTACATGGTAATTTGTATATAAAAGATATATTTTTTATTTTCATAAATTTAAAAACATTTTTTAACAATCCAACGGGAATTGTCGTCATAGTGAACATGCACAGCAAACCGAGCTACCTTCAATCGTTGGTTCTACAAACAAAATAAACAACTTGTTAAATTTCAACGCAATTATTTTATGTAAAATGCATGCTATATAAAGCAGGACCCCACACAGTTTGTATGGAAATTGAATTTTGGTGAAATTGGCTGAAACTTTGGAAATAGATAATATATGTATATGATGCTGATCAAAAATCACAATAGGCAAGATTCAATAATCATCCGTTTAGGTGCTATCAACGTTCAAAAGTCAAAATAAAATGTTATTTCATACACATACATGTGCGCGTAACTGAGCTTGTGGTTAGTTTCACAGTTATAATTCATATATATGTGTGTAAACATATACATGCATGTATATATTTTTTTCATATAAATACATATTTATGTATTAATAAGAAGAATACATTTTGTGATTTTTAAAATAATACATTGTAATCCACTGTCCACAATCTACAATAGTACTGAAATAATACCTTATTTTGACTTTTGAACGCTAATAGCACCTGCATGAACGATCAATTATTGTGAATCTTGCCCATTGTGATTTTCGATCAGCATCACATAAACTATCTATTTCCAAAGTTTCAGCCAATTTCATCGAAATCCAATTTCTATAAAAACTGTGCGGGGTACTTTAATTGTCTATACCATATTTGTTTCATAAACAGTTTAAAATGTTTTTGGAGTTTTTTTTATAGTAAATAAATTATTTTATATTACAGTTACTAATAACTTACCTTGTAAAAGAGAAAATTAAGTTAATTGTTAATTACGAATTTTGATGTAGAATTATGTCTAGTTCTTCCCTGGTTTCCTGCAACATCTTTTGTTTATTTTTATTGTACGTTTCGATCGCTTTTTCACGCTTTTCTTCCCATTCGTACAAATGTTGAAATATAGGACATGCAATAGTTGGCGAACAATATTCAATAGCAAATTTCAAAGCTTCTTCAACTTTCTCATCCCATCGAACTTTAATGCACAATCGCAGCCAAAGAAATCTGCGAAATATGTGCGTTATGTTAAGCAAATGTGAATCAATCTGAATGAAAATATGCATATATTTACCGTATTTCACTATTATTGACTTCAAAAGCGTAACGTTGTAAAATTAATTTCAATTTTTTCACGGTCAAACTCGTATAAAAAGAATGTAGGTGCATTAAGAATGTTATTTTCTGAGCATCACAAATCTGCTCTGCGTCTATTAAGATAGAAAGTATACTATGGGTTTGATCCCAATTGGCCCATTCTTCCGCTAACTTGAAACACTTTGTTTCCCATGCAGTTATTCCTGGCACGACAGGTGGAGGAACTTCATCACAGAACCACGCGTTCCATGTAATATTCTTTATCTGAAAACAACATTGAAATCGTTATATTTAAATACTAATCATATGAATACTAGTGAAACTGCAGTTTATGTGTATGTATAAAAGAGATGTTACCTCCTTTTGGTCAGGAAAATATTGATATAAGTAGTTTATCCAATCTTTAGTATTTATACTTTTAAATGCAAATTCTTTAAAATAAGATTGAAGAAACGGTTCGAATACCGAGGATCCTCCTAACATATTCTCTAAATCATACAAAAGCATACATCCTCTTTCGTACGGCACATATTTACTAACTTTATGAGGCAACAAACCCGACAAATTAGGTAATAAGCATTTTGGCCACCATGTATTTGTGGATTTTTCGACCTATAATACAATTTCAGACAGAAAACAACGCAGTAAGAATGCAAGAATGTGTGTGTGTGTGTGTGTGTATTTGTTGTGTATACAATGCATAATATTGTTATTTGGTAATATTTTTTATTACTTTATTTTTATCTAATGAAATTTGATACTTTACCAGATTATTCAGCTCAATTAATCCTTTCCTTCGAAGAAAAGACTCCACGTCTTCATGAATCAACAACTTGCCTAAAATTCTTCTAGAAATAAAAATACTGAAACTCTTGTTCAACCACAAATGCTCATAACTGGAACATGTAACTAAATTTCCTGCCCAGCTCTGTGAGATGGTGCGAGCGAAGAAACTGATACAAGATAAATCTCCGTGAAATAGGGTCGGCGAAATAAATTGCACGCATGGACATTCTATTTCAAAATGAGCGATGCTTGGTGGTAGCACGCATATATCGTACTTACCTAGAAATATCATTTTATATGTCATAACAAAAATAACAACAATAAATAAGAAGAGAGGATTGATAATGCTCAAAAGTAAAATTTATTCTATGAATAAATTTAAGTAAATTAATATCAACAAAGTGAGATATTTTATAGTGAGATATTTTACCCCAAGTATAAGTTCCACACATATTTATGGCATTCGCCATCATTTTGTTAATCATATTCATTACACGAAACATATTTTCAAAACTTTCGTTGATAAATTTGCTCTCGGCGAATATATTTGATTTTTTAAAAATTATTGATCTTTTCTCTAGTGAGCCCACAGCAATAACCACCGCGTACGATGGTACCGGATGCATTTGACGGAATTCATATACGTTTAGTGTTGAATCCTCGGGGTTTTCTTTGGGCTCATTTTCTAAATGTGCGGACATTAGAACAGTAAAATGTTTTGGTACCGAAATCTAAAATATGAAATATAAGTATATAAAAATTTTAATAGATATTTGAGTTTATTTTATTTTAAATAAAGGAGCTTAGAGAGAGAGAGAGAAAAAGAGAGAGAGAGAGAGAGAGAGAGAAAACTATAGACATTTAAGTTTCAAAAAATTTGATTTTTTTCACTAATTATAATGCATTCCATCTCTTCGCAAATTTTTATTATTTTTATCAATAATATTAATGATATCAATAATAAATCAGTCGTACGTCATTTTTGTCAGGTAAATGAATAAATGCTGAAAGAATATAAATATTACTTGTGTTTAAATTCTTATACCTTAGCACTGTATGTAAATTTGACAGACGGAGTATCCTGGCAGGGAAACCATGTTCTAGCATGTATTAGCTGAAAAAATTAAAACTTTTACATAATCTATGTTAATGTTAATGTAGAATTAATGTAGAAATTAATCTATGTTAATGTAAAAAATGTCTTTGTGTAGCCAGTTTACCTTGTTGTTAGACAGTAAAAAGTGATGTTTGCCATCGGCAGTTTGCTCAGGTGTTAGCCAATACAATGCAAGAGAGCTTGGATTTGTTTGATATTCAATTTGAATGCAACATCTGAAAATATCGTATTGTATATTCAATTCTTACATTAATAGTTTTTAGTAACTGTATTTTTCTAAGAATATCCTTATACTCACATAGAGTTACAAGTGGTTGAAACAGTTTTTGGTAACATTATGTAAAGTGGACTTTTTTGCGTATGATAAAATTCAACGTAATGAGGTAAAGGTGTTCCATCAATGTTTGTGACACGTGATATAGCAAGTTCAATGGTATCTAAAATCTAATAATTTGATATTACATATTAATACCAAACAAAATTATTGTTTGATACAAAGGAATACGTTTAGGGGCACCATGAGCCACGGGGTACCATGGGTCATTGACTGTTTATGGTAATACAGAATGTTTAGGTTGATTCAACTAGTTAACTAGTATCATGTGACAGTTATTTCGTTGCTTACTTCGTATCTAGGTGGGACTCATCAAAGTCCGTAGTCTCGAGACGCACGTGATATAAATGGTTTTCGTGATGCGTAAATAACTTTTTAACCATTTAGAAATGTTTTAATATTGTTTTTGTAGTAAAATATACACGTACTAAAAATTAAGTGTAACTCTCTAGCATCTTTTGTCATTTTACTACACTACAGATAATCACGTGTATCATTTATTTTTTTATTACGTTTCACCGTTTTCTATCTTAAGGTAGTTCTTTTGTCCTTATACTAGAGAAAATTGATTTTCTATAGATTTTCTTGAAACTGTGAATATAGAAAATCGATTTTCTCTAGTATAAGGACAAGAGAACTACCTTAATGCTAAGACTCTATAGACGCGGAAACGCCGTGCGGCAGAGTGCGTTGACCAATCACAAATTTTGATTTTGCTGCAGGCGATTTGCGGCAGCTTTCTGATTGGTCAACGCACTCTACCGCACGGCGTTTCCGCGTCTATGGAGTCTTAGCATAAGTGCATTCGGAGCACCATGGGTCACACACGCCACTAAGGTTGATGATAGATAGATAGGTTAATGATAGGTTGATGATATGTTATTTTTGATTGAAGAAAACATGTCAGAAGTTAGTTTTTCTAAAACAAAAAAAATTTAGTAGTGGGTTTTGATATCTGTGTCTGTCCTGCCCAATCCTGAACAGTGTTGTAAGAAAACGTATAATAAAATTTTTTTTCAACTTTTGTAATTTTTCGTTATTTTTTTGAATAAATAAATCTAGTTTTTGTGCGTGACTCACATACTGCTCCAGTGATAGACCCATGGTACCCCGGGTATGTAACACCTGGGGTCATTTCTAAAAAATGTTTTAATTTTTTTTTTCAAAAATTAATCAATATTTGCCAAATACGCTAAATAAATTTTGAAATATACATAGTGCTTTAATTATTTTAAAAAATGAGACAAAAAATTTTATATTTAAAAATACTTTTCGGTGTTTGAATTTTTGTGGCTCATGGTGCCCCGATCTTTCCTACTTACTATTATACGAGTTAAAGGTGACCTTACTATCGTCAAAATCGCTTTTCCTTTGAGAATCCTTTGTTTAAAATCCACAATCAATTCTAAATAGGTATCTTTTACACGTACTAATTCTTATAATTAAAAAGATACAGAAATAAGAAAAACATAAGTAATGAATAATGATATATATACATGTAATGAGTAAATTTATGACACAAAATAGGTATTGTAATGAAAATTATTATGGTAGATGTGTGTGTGATATTACTTGTAACATGCAAACAATTTTCAGACTTTTATGCTAAGTACAATATATTTTATGCATTTAAAAAGATGCGTAGAATGTTGTCAGTTAATTAAAATTGTGTGAAAGAAGAATCTAATCTTCAGAATTATAAATTACTAAAGAGCTAAGGATATGTGCAGCAATTTCGTCTTTCAAACATCTTAATAAATTCCGCAAACATGCCTTATTCAATTTTCTTTAAAGAAGAAATAAGCAAATAAATTAGAAAATTTTAAATTATGTTTATGCAGCTAATTAAATAAATGAAATACCTGGATTCGCAGAAGTATTTGTATCTTTAGTAAGCATTGGAATATCCATTTTAAAAGAGTTACGTTATAGTCTGTGGAGAGAGAGAGAAATGACTCGCGATAATAAATCTTTATCGCGTCTAAACTGATCTCACAAAGGCACAGTATTACTTTTAACTTCTACCCGTTTTCCTTTATTTGTTTGGCAACATATTCTGTTTATTATAATGTCGTGTGGTCAAAGTGACTGTGTTTCCTCGCGCGTAAACATATCCGAGTTAAATAAATTAAGCAAATCAAACTGTCGTCTACTGTTGTGAGAGACTCATTTATTTTAATTACATGTAAAGATTATTCTTTACATTTTAAAAAAGTCTAAAAAAGTCTGATTACTTGAACGGCTCTACCGAACGTAAAGCAGCGTGACGAATTGTTACGATTTATTTATTTTTATTAGTGATGTTGAAAAATATAACGTCTCGAATAATTCTTAAGGTACTGGGTCTCTATATTTCAGCCACCAATTTGTGTGCGAAAAAATCGTGTTTAAATCGTGAAAATGAACAAATCAATGAAATAGACAATTACCACTTCGTTCGAGGTTGTATTAGGGAAGGAAGGGGTTATCGTTGACGAAGAGTCATGTGATATCATGGTGCTCCAAAAAATAAGCACCGGGCTTCGCAAGATAAATTGATAGGAAATTGATAGGAAAGTTATAACTTGATAGATATCGTAAAATTTAAATCACGTTATAAAAATTATATTTACCAATTATTACAATTTTCTACACTTTGTAGTAACTGAGAAATCGAATTATATAGAAAATTCTTGTCTTACCTAAAAAAGTTTTTTTTTACTTGGGTATATTAAAATTAAACTTAAAGCAAAATTTAAAATTAAACTTGAAATTTTTTCCGTCACATTTACTTTTCGAGCAGTCCAACTATTTTTAAGCAGTTAATAGTGACTCAACCTTGTATCTTGTATATGAAAGTCAACGCGTATGTTTCGATATCTATGTTTCGATTAACCATCTCATGAACATTTTCATTTACACGAATAATGAGTGCAACTTTTTCCTTGATTTCGTCCAACATTTTCCAACC
>NW_020223240.1:0-1602 GCF_003070985.1 Temnothorax curvispinosus | reverse complement strand
GCACAAACTGACAAACTCTTTTCAGAAAATAGTATTATAGTATTAAACCCCTCAATTGAAGGGAAAATAAATTTAAACCTTAAGTTCTAACGCAACACACAAGATAAAGCATATAATAAATAGGTAACCCATTCAATATTGAAATTTCCTTATATAGATAAAGCACATAATAAATAGGTAACCCATTTAATGATGAAATTTCCTTAGACACATATATTCTGGAATGATACCCGAAAGACGGTGAGAATATAAACATACAGTACAAAATAAAGGAGAGCTGCCCGTAGGGGAAAGCAAAAACTGATATATATGTAAACAAGACGAGCGCACTCTCAAAGTAACGCACTTGTTAATTTTAAAAATTATTCAGCCTTCGGGTATAATGTTCTCCGTAATTAGTGTTACAAAAGAAATAAATTAATTATAAATATCTCCATACAATAATAACACGTACAAACTATATTACAAGATCATGAAATTTCATTAAATAATAGTAATTAGGTCTGATAGACCTTGTATGTTAACGCATACAATAATGAAATTTCACTAAGACCAGAAAATACTTAAACAGTGAACGAAAATATAATATTACAAAATATCAAGTAACCTAGAATAATTATACGCGGGTATAATTGAAAGTTTGATATCGGCGAACGTATATGTAAGTAAGAAGAATATTCTATCAAGCTAAGGTTCAGCTGAACCGTACCATACCAACAAAAACGAATGAAAGAAATATAAATATAAAGAAAGATAAGGCGTAAAAATGAAAAGAGTAAAATCGACAGGATGTGGTTATCTCACTCAATTAGCACACGAATATTCTCACAGAGTTCAGCTGTATGATCCTTGTAGTTTTCAGTTTAGTCTTCTCGAAGGTATTTGTACGTATGGCTTCTTTTTATATATTTCTAGGCTCTCCTGCGACTCAGTTTTTCCTGTTGCGTAGAAAGCCTTCCATCGATCACGTGACGACTTCCAAATCTGTTATGAGTCACAATAGACGTCGACTGGCTGTCGCATCGCAGATATTTGGCAATAAGTATTTGATAAATGTTGAAAACGTTACTTTCCCGACATTCGGATAGATTCCGCCTGAAGAGAGTACATAGGACTCACGTCTGTCTCAGACGGTGTCCCAAGACGGAATCGTCTTATGACATATATATATATATATATACAGTGCAGTGCAGACAGTGCGTTTAGCGCGCTGTCACGGACAGTCTGTTAACCTAACCTAACACGGTAGTGTCTCGCTGGTCTCGCGTCAAGTACGCGCAGAGCGATACCGACCGTGATTACTCTTTACGCGAAGCGACGATTAATATTTTTTCTGTCAAGGTCAAATTGTTTTATTTATTTACATGTAATTATCCTATTATTATACGACGCGAAGCGAGACCGCACCGTGACTCTTTTACGCGACTAACAAGGGAACGGTCGGAAGTGTCCCTACCCAGTTCGAATGCGCTTTGGATATGTTGTTGAGCATTAAAAAATATTACTCGTATTTTTTTTGTGCTTATCTTGACGTTTAGGGGATGAAAAAACCCTTAAAAAATAACGACCGATTTGGATGCGCTTTGGATATGTTGTCGAGCA
>NW_020223239.1:0-3715 GCF_003070985.1 Temnothorax curvispinosus | reverse complement strand
TTCGATATCGATTGAGGGAAATCTGTTTTCTTTACGGGTTTATTTATAAATTACCCACACACAGCGTTTGCATACAGCTACATATATAATTCTAAAAAATTTTACCCACGATTTCTTAAAATAAAATAGGGTATGAATAAAAAATATCTGAGATATTGGAAAGCATCATGTAAATGATAGGTATATATCAGTGTGTTACATTTTTGCACGTTTGCCGAACGCAATCGATGGCAATTCCAACAAAAATGTAGAGAGCTATTACCGCAATTTTTTTTATATTGCTAACATTTGCTCAATACGAAATTGAGCATTACTCGATCTCTGAACATTATTGCACATTTTATGACATGATTGTGTTAGTAACAATAATAAACTTATTACTAGACACATACATATATATATATATATATATATATATATATATATATATATACATATACACACACATATATTTAAGTGCGATATATTCAAACATATTGCTTGACTAAACATCGTATCACAATTTCTAAATTAAAATATTGTCTTTTGTGAAATATCAAGCTGGGCAATAAACTTTCTAAACTTATCTAATAATTTAAAAAAAAAGATTCTAATTTTTATAACATTGTGCCGTTAATATGATCATATATAGAGTAATTATCGTTTTACTCATATAAAATTCTCAAAGAAAGACGTTAAAACTCTCGATTATTCTACATATTTCTTATTAAAACGTGATGATATTTTACAAAGCAAAAATCAATGAAAAGAAGAAAAGGTGAATAAAAAGAAAAATATTTATATAAAAAATAAACTTTGTTTCCTAAGATTCTTTGACATCAATCTTAGGGTCTAATCAATCGTAATCATTTACGTCCCCAATAATAAAAATAAATAAACTATTGGATTAAAAAATTGTAAAAAATGAAAAATACTAACGTTAAGCAATCTCTTTTCGGCAAGCTTTTCAGCGAGACTACATTATATGCTTCACTATGTTTCACGACAAACCTGGTCGTGTTATTTTAAAGATACTCGATAATGAGCACCGTACAGAATTTTGCAATACAGTTGTAGTCGAAAGGAAAATGCCTTTTAGTTTTTATCGTGGACGAAGTTTGTGATCGATCGATGTCGAAGTTTATGCGGACGAGCGATTTGGTTAACGATTGCCGTTGGCGACGATTATACGTCAAATTGGTTCCGGATACGCGTTAAACGATTTAATCGATCGACAGCTGCCGGAAGGATTCATCGAGACCGAACAAGTCGTCTTGCGTCTTTGGTTTACCTGGTCGCAATGCCTCGTTAGTTTTTATAGCTTCCTGCTCCTTGAAGACGTTTAACTTGTAACGTTTTTCTATACATGCACTCCTATTTTGAATAGTTATATTTTGTTATGTCTTATACAGATGTCTCTCACATATTTAATGAAGAAGACTTAATGTCTTTTTTAGAAACTTTTCTGAGAAAAAAATATATTCAACATATTCAAGAGACTCAAGGAAATTGCGCTTGAAGTTAAAAATGACGTTCCGTGATGCGCTTTATAACTCCGAACGAATAAAAGTAATGAAATGCCGTACCGTGTATAACCTGAATGGGTCCGGCGTCGCCGCCGTACTCGGTTGGCAATATCTCTCTGGGTACGTATTCGTATAGCGTCTTGATGTCACTGTGCATGAAGATGCGATTGCGTATCTTCTCCTTCAAAAACGGCTTGACGAAATTGAGAATCGTGTCGACGAGCGGACTGATGTTTACCACGTGCACTTCCTTCAGCTTCACCGGATACGCCTCCATTGCGCACACCAGAAACTTCTTCACTAAGGCCGGCGTAAACTTGGCGAAATGTGTGGGCGTCGCGACGGAAGCGTCGAGGATGTAGACATCGCCGGCCACGCCGTGTTTCTCTTCGCTTAGACGAATGTCGCCGATCATGAACACCATCTTTAATGATAATTATGTCTCTGTTATTTTGAAGCTCAACACGAGACATGAAGGTACCTATATCAATGTTTTCAAAAACCTGCAAAACTATCGAAATCGATATAATGAGTTCAGCTATAGATACTACAAATATAAAGAAGAAAGAATAACGCGATAAATTGTGTTTTTATATTTTCGACAACAGCGGAACAGTGGAAAATGCAAATCCATCCAAATAATACGATTCAACGCACTTTTTTCAAAAATATTAAATGCGAAAAAATGCACACAGTAAAATTTTACTGAATTTAGAGAACGCGCGCGTTTTTGGACGTTTTGCTACCAATAATCGAAATAAACTTATATACCTTCATAGTTTCCGGTATATTGGGAGTCGGCGCTTCCTTATCGACTCCTCGCATGACGATCACTCGACATCCTTTCTTTGTCAGGCCCGGCAAAGGAGGTATATGTCTGCAGGAAGGAGACAAAGAGTTAACGGTTGCCTTAATTCGTTCACGCGAATTACCTGCAATGTCTCTTTCCGTGTAAAATTGAAATCTTAAACTACCGGCGTATGTATACCGCGATCGCGGAATCCTTACATGAGCTTTGCTATTTCTTGCAACACCGGCCTCGTGATGTCGCGGTTGGAGAAAAATTCAGGGACCACCGCACGCATTGTGAAATACATGTCCAGCTTCCGTTTACATTTCTCCAAAGAGAATTTGCAGCAGCGTAGAAACGTCATTAATCTTTGATCATCTGAAAGATGATATATTGTGTTAACTGTAAACACATACGGGTATATGTATAATATATATATGTATATAGCGCAGCGATTAATCAGGAAAAAATTTATTTAAAGCCTACTTTAGATGATCCGTATAATTCGTGTCGGAATTCAGAATGGAATTTTATTCTAAAAAGCATCTGAAGAGAATCAAAAGTACATTAATATAAAATATATATCAAATACACATATATCAAAATTTATGGCATGTAAAATTATAAGTGTAAAATTCTATCCTAAAATTTGATGCGAATTGCAGAGCTTTAAGTGACCGGAAATAAGTTGGCGCTGCAAGTTCATATTTTTTAATGAACTATAGCTCAAACGATTGCTCCCTAATTGCTCCCTTAGAATCAACAATTGCTCTCCTTTTAAAATTATTATTTTTTGAGATATTTAATAAAAACAAAAAATTTTTAATTTTTATTGAAAAACATATTTATAATAACTCTATGCAACTTTATAGGGCATAGAACGATTGCTCCTTCATTGCTCCTTATTGCTCCATCATAATTTTAATGATTTATTGCATTTTTATTGAAAAATTAACAAATTAATCATTTCACAAGTAACGCCGCCGCCGCCACTATCGGCCGCCTATTGTAACTATTGGCTCGGCAGCCATTGGCGGAAATATTTAAACGTAATATAATAGCTCTATTGTTCATAACTATATCTCAAAGAGTTTAGTCAATATTTCCTATTGATTTTCGGTAGAATAACTATTTCTCGCTTCGTTCTATTGGGATTTTTAATCGCTTTATTCGTATAATTAATTTTGTATGATATTTTAGCAGAGAACTATTTATTTTCTTGGAAAAATACATTTCTCACAGTCTTCTGCAAGTATATCCAACATAAAACGATTGCTCCTTAATTGCCCACCTGTCAGCATTGTGCATGAGCCCTTATTGACGTTAGGCTGAGTTTCCACTGTGCGCGTCACGCGTCGCGTCATTTGTCGTTAAAGCCCCTTGCACAATGCCAGGCAACAGGCAATAGAAACAGGGAATA
>NW_020223238.1:0-4335 GCF_003070985.1 Temnothorax curvispinosus | reverse complement strand
ATACACCTCCACGTATAGATCATTACATATTTAAGCAAATTATTCACGAGTGCATTGTCAGCGGAGGAAACGCAAGATAACTTTGATCGCTCTTTTTTTTTAAATTACAAGAAGCTACGTCTTCGTGGTGTGCTCACAGTAAGATAAAAATATTTAATAAGCAACTGCCATTGATCAATTGCCTAAGGGAGATATCTACTTCATAATGATCCTATATATAACCTTGCAGTCCTCACGCAAACTTTCAACAACGTACATCAAACTGAGTGGAGAATATAAATTCAGCGAGAGCATACGGTCTTTATACTTTGACGAGAGTCCCTAGGTTTTGATGCCTTAACTTGAACAGAGACAGCAGAAAAAAGAATTATGACGAGTAAACGTACGATCAATCGCACGGTAGAACTTATGCTTACCGTGTTCGGTGTCTGGCCAGGTATATCATACGTAATACCCTACAGAGTGTTTTGGGTGACTACGTTAGCAATTAATCAATTCCTTCACTACCGGTACTTTGTAACACATTTTCATTTCGACAATATCTTTGACTTGATGGACTGTATGAGTAGCTTCTTGGAGTTAGTAAAACTGATGTTTAAGCTCATTATCTTCTCGTTGAAACAGCGGTAAGAGACGATTAATAAAATAAACTATTTAAAAAATTTGTAAAGATAGAAATAAATAACATTGCGGAAATGTGCAATTATTTCAAAACATTCAATCGTTTGTAGAAAATTTATCGAAATCTTAACGATGACAGCGGAAGATTGGAAAGATTGCGATAACACTGGCGTCGAGTTGCGCGAAACAGCAAAGAGAGCGAAACTATCGAGTCGTATTTGTAATGGATTAATTATTCTTTATACAATCTCCGGGCTTGCATACGTCCTTGGCTTTTTCCTAGCCGATACTGACGTCACAGATTTGAGAGCTGAACTGCCTCTTATTATGAAAATGAAGTATCCCTTCGTTATAGACACGCAACGCAAGTACAGACTGGTATTAGCTACGCAATCCGTTTTCGTGATGGTGGGCAGTGTGGGAGCTGGTTTATTCAACGCTTTGTTTCTAACTCTGGTAACCTGCACATACATGAGCAAGTATTATAAGAAAAATATAATTATATTCATATAATTAATGTCCCAAATAATCCATATAAATGTTGGGTTGTAAATTCGAAAAAAATTGAATATCAATTTCAGATTCTAATCTGCCTGCATATTATCGAATGCATTTCTTATAACATTTTTAGTCTTTATATTATGGTAAAATCAGCAATTGTAATCACATTGTCATAAATGACAGAATTGTGATTTCTAGACTCTACACGTGGGCAGTCAGATAAACATCCTACTTCGTTGGTTGAGAGAAATTGGATCTAAAAACATTGAAAAAACCCACGACTCATTCGTCACTGTCATTACGAAAATTATTCGGAAACATCAAAGTATTATCAATCTCTCAGAGAAGATTGAGAATCTTTATTCATACATCGTCTTGCTACAATTCACATCGAATACGGTGATCATTTGCTCATTGGGATTTCTCATCGTAACTGTGAGTAAATTTATTAATATTAGAATTTCAAATATAAAAATATGTATTTCACTTTGGTCAATTACATAAGTCAACAATTTATGTATTGGTCTCTATTATGTATATATATGCCATTTTAATTAATTTATTATGTTCATTTAAGCTAATATTTCTAACTTTTGATTTATGCGTAAATGTGTTCATTTTCAACTCTGTTTCAACGTTGCAGGCAATCGGAACTCCCGACGCCACTGAAAAAATAGTAAAATCTCTTTTATTTTACTTTAATACGAATCTCGAAGCGTTTATATTTTGCTTCGCTGGAGAATATCTAAGCAATAAGGTTAGCAATGGAAAATTATTGTGATAACAATACAGACAATAACATATAGATATTCTAGCGTTTGTGGTTTACTAATATTTTGTAAAGGGCACCAACACTATAAAATTCCTTCTGTTATTAATTTTATCTTTATAGAGCAAATCGATCGGAAACGCAGCGTACAATTCCGGTTGGTACGATATGAAAGCTAAGAATAGTCGGATTCTATTGTTTACAATTTTAAGATCGCAGAGGCAATTGCAGCTTACAGCTGGCAAAATGGCTGTTCTCTCCTTAGAATACTTCACAAATGTAAGATGCGTAATAATTACAGAAAAAAACAAATATTAATTAAATTTTTTATGTGCAATGACATATAGTTACCTATATTGTTATCTATCACAATATTTGAAATATTTTTAATATATAACAAATGATGATAATATTATTATTCAAAAGTCCAAAATTAATCTATCTAGCGTACAAAATTTTTTGCATAAACATATCATAATAATGCACATATATTTTTCGTTATTGCTAATAAGGGCAACATTATTATAGATCATGAAGGCCTCGGGATCGTATTTATCGGTACTACTTGCAATGAAATAAATGCTGTAATATCAATCTTGTATATAATATATACATAGTAAATATTTTTTTACATGTATGATTTTAGATCAACCCCAGACACAGTATACAGTTAGTAACTATGTACAGTTTTCTGTATACTGCAGTTAAGAAGTCGTGATATTTTTTCGCTAGTGTGAAAAAAATTATGTAAAGTTATGCTTTTATCTAAAACACAGTTTCTCAATCATCTAAATATATTTCCGAGCATATAAACACAAACGCATTTTTGTGCCTGTACTCTGTACTCTACGCACTTGTTAATTTCTTGTAAATATCACCATCGCCCATAGATGCGCTACGAATTGCATGCGAGAAAATTCACTTTCATAAAACTTGATGTGTTTTTTCGCTGCTTCTCGGTGGATGAACTTCAAAACTCTTCCGAAGTACGCTAAAATACGACTGACCGTCGGACGTGTACGTCGCCGCGTTCGCGTTCGCAGGAATCATTGCATATTTAAATACGCGATTACATCACCGGCGCCCGAAGGAAAAAGGCAGGACCCTGCGTGTGTTCTCCCTCGTCTTGTATCGATGTTGTGAGAAACTGCGGTAAGCGTATACAAGCGAGGGCTGCACGTGACACAAAAAAAAATATTTAATGAGATACTCTCATTGGTCGATTCTGATAGGGAGCGTCCATTTGATGAACTCGTAGGACTTCCCAGTCTTCATGCGGATATTCTTATCTAAAATACACATCGAGTTCTCATTGGCAAATACATTGAGTGAACGAGACAAAGAGAGAAAAATAGAAAGGGAACACGGTTCTCTCACCTTTCTAAAGGAGCGTTTATTCTGTTGCGTATAAATCGATCAATACTTTCCCTTGCATACAAACGAGAGTGAAGAGAAATGATGAATTATGACGCGTAAAAGTATAATTAACTAAAGAGAATAGAAAGTCGAAATATCAATTTGACTTTTCTGTTCTCATTGATAAATCACACGTTACACTTAAATCCTCACCGTATGCGATAAATGACCAAGCACATCGTGTATTATAATCTGCAGGACGTAATAAATTATCACGTTCGCACGAGATGAAATTTGCCATCGATATTTTTTATGTATTTAAATTCACGACCTGTTTTTTATTTATTGGACCATTTTAGTAGATTTCTGAAGCAAGTAAAATTTACGATTAAATTGTTTACATTTTACCTGAATAAACGATAGTAATGCTACATAATATCTAAATAATATTATCCAATAAAGCCCGGCTGGAGGCCAAAGTAAGACAGAGTGATTAGTTTCGTTATAATGCATATCTATAAATATAATATAAACATATATTAAATAAAATTTTTATCCTATCGTAATCGTATACCTGTTTTACATTTATCTTCCGATTCAATCGTGCAAGTGCACGCAAATTCCCCGATAAGTAATTCGAAAAATATCATGTTAATTGTAAAATACTAAATTCTCTACCTGAAAAAGATTGATAGTTACAAATAACGAGGATTCAAAGAGTTGTACGAGTATATCGCGCATACCAAATAATTTTATTTTCTTCCTATACTTTGTGCCATACATCTAATATTATTAGTTTACTGAAACTTCAGAGCATATATATGATTTTAGTATGCAATCGCGTACGATCCACCATGTATCATAAGATACTTTGAATTATTAAGGTAAATAAGTCGCGCAAATGCGCAGTGAGTGTCTCACGTGAAAGATATTCTAAGAAGTTAAGACATCATGACAGTTTAATGACATTTCGTGCACTGTTCATTGCGCAATTACCTAGCCATTTTCTTTAGTTTTCCCCTCGAATTTCTTTTCTCTCTGCTGGAAGCGATTTTCCACCGGATGTACATACACCTCCACGTATAGAT
>NW_020223237.1:0-1034 GCF_003070985.1 Temnothorax curvispinosus | reverse complement strand
AAAAAAGTAAATTATTGTCTCCTTCTTCCTTAAAGCAAATGGCGACTATTAGGGAATGGAGTGGAAATTGAGACTGAGCTCTAAACATCTACAGTTGTAATCTCGAAGACGAGGCTTGAAATATAATTGAGCGATCAAACGAACTTACCTAAGTGACGTTCGATCGAGATTATATGAAAAGCCTCGTCGAGAGATTCAGTCCCACCCAGAACTCATATCCCGATCCCTTACCAATTTCCACTCACTAATATCTCTAAACTAATGAAGGTATCATGGACGGGCGTCGCGACGGAGGGGTCGCGGGGCGCCATCTCTTATTTTTTGGCTCTGAAGATGTGGCTCGATCTGCCCGCAAGGCGGACTATTACAGTTGTAATCTCTCGACGAGGCTTTTCATATAATCACGATCGAACGTCACTTAAGTAAGTTCGTTTGATCGCTCAATTATTAATTCGTTAAGGTATTGCTCACATTCTCATTCTAAAATAATAATCTTATTAAAAAATGTTTATTCTTTTTTAAAGAAAATACTGTCTCAAATTCTGTTCTTCTTTCAAAAAATTTTGACAGACTTGGAAGAAAGAATTTATATATAGAGACAGAGAAACTTATCTTAATCATTAAAATATATTTTAAATTTATTTAATGCATTTAATGCGCGTGTGAGTATGAAAATGCAATTTGTCTTTCTAAATATGATAAATATTATTTTTTAAAAGACGATAATAATCAACAGCAAGACGTTTGTGTGTGATAAAAAATTTACAACGTAAAAATACATCACAAATATATATAATTATATGTAAAATATGTTTGTTTAATTAATAATATTCACAATGTTTAGAAAGATAAATTGAATTTTCATATTCACACGCGTGTGGCCGGGGTGTATTAAAAAAAGAGGTGTGGCCTCGGAGGGTTAATGATGCAAGGGCATGCAGACGTTGTTATAATCGTTCAAGAAAACTGTTCAACATTTTATGTGTTGCTGCAGAAGAAATTCGTAATGTCGGCGGACAAATTATACGCTAGTG
>NW_020223236.1:0-1647 GCF_003070985.1 Temnothorax curvispinosus | reverse complement strand
CGGTGGTAAAATTTAGACTGACGAACTTGACAATATAAAAACAAACATTTTCCCAAAATTCTTTGATTTGTCAGTGAAATATTAACACAGGTTGTATTTTTTTTACCAAACTGACATTTATTGTTACGTTAACTCGACGTTTCGACACTGGTTTTGTGTCCTTATCAAGAGATTTCTATCTCATACTGTTCGCAAATTGCATTCGCCACCCGCAAAGTTCTTGCAGTTCTACTAACATTGTCAAATCTTAAAAAAGTCGCACTCCAGAGTGAGCCGCAGTCATGATATGAACGGAACCGACCGGTGACACGTCGTTCCGGGTCGAAAGACAGCGACTGACTGGACGTTAAGATTCTCCGTGTCCTTTTGTAAATTGATAGTGCCGTCAAATTTTTTTTTTTTAATAAAAAACATCTCCGCTAATTCCCTCTTTCTAGTATGTCTTTCTTGGTGTAATATTTCTGGCTTCCCCCAGTCAAAATCATGCCCATAAGACATTCTGTGTTCGCTCACTACGGAATGATTACTAGTGTGCTTTCTGATATCGCCCTGGTGTTCCCTGAGGCGCGTGCACAAATGTCTCTTAGTTTGCCCAATATACGTAGCCTTGCAATCCCTGCAGTTTATCTTGTATACTATGTCGGTTTTTTTAAGGTCGTCAATTCTATCCTTACCTCGTCTTATTAGGCAATCGAGTTTTTTAGGGACTGTAAATAAGGTGGTAATGTGGAGTTCTTTTAACGTGCGACAAATGCTATCACTCAACTTTTTGATATAAGGTAAAGGTATTCAGTTTTTTAAATCGAAGGTTGCATTATGGTCAATCGAGATGTTATGTGTATTGTTGCGTGTTTTGAGAATGTTTAGACGCTTGGCGATGTGTTTATTAACGATTGGTTTAGGAAAGCTATTATTGTGCAAAATTTCTTTAACTATTTTAATATTGCCGTTATGAAATTTTTCGTCTGAAAGTAGTATGGCGCGGTCAACCAAGCTGGTGATAGTGTTTAATTTATATTTTAACGGATGGTTGGAATGAAAATTTATGTACCGTCCCGAGAACGTTGGTTTGCGATACCAATTAGTTGTCAGTCTGTTACCGTTCCTGATAACAGTCGTGTCAAGAAAATTGAGTGACGTATTTGTTTCAATTTCATAAGTGAACTTAAGTCTGGGATGGTATCCGTTGAAGATCTTTAATATTAAGCCCACACTTTTTTTGGGAACCACCGCGAATATGTCATCCACATATCTAATAAATATCGGGATATTGCAATTTAAAAGGCTTAGGCAATGCGTCTCTAAATCGTCCATGACGATATCAGCAGCATCGGGCGATAACGGAGATCCCATGGGGCTGCCGAAAATTTGTTCATAAATTTCGCCGTTAAAGCTGAAGCTAGTGGACGATAAGATAAGGTCAATTGCGTGTAAAAACTGTGGTAAATTTAGGTCAGTCTTTTTGTTTGACGGCACTATCAATTTACAAAAGGACACGGAGAATCTTAACGTTCTCTACGAACATATCATAAAAGAATTATAACTCCTTCCCCTTCTTCGCTACTTCCCTCTCTACGTCCTAGCTTATTACTACGGCAACTGTTTGTTTTTATATTGTCAAGTTCGTCAGTCTAAATTTTACCACCG
>NW_020223235.1:0-8745 GCF_003070985.1 Temnothorax curvispinosus | reverse complement strand
ATTGCCCAACTCACCTGAGGTGGCATCCCGGGTGTCGCAAGCGGCTTTCAGGTCGCTCACCCGGAAGCAAAAGCGCTGACAGCTAAGTCAGCACCGCGGAAGTAATACGCGAAGAGATAAAAAGCCCGCCCTTCCAAGAAGCGGCGGGCAGTCTAGAACGTAAGGCTAATCGCGCACGACCAACGTAACTTATCTTATTGGGAACGCCCGCGAGTCAGGGCAACGAAATTAACGAAGCTATTGTAACAAGTGACAAAAGGTTTTTATTAAAATCTCATCAAACAAGAATCTGGCAACATTATTCCTCTTTCCTCCCGGCGGATCCAAAAGAACTCAGTGCCGACCCCTCGAATCAGAGGCACGGCACAACAATTGGTGGCAGCGGTGGGATCTGCTAACCGGACGGGAGGACGTCTTGCCAGATCGCGCCTGCGAAAGGGAACGGATCGTTAGACGGTGGTAAAGTATCCCGGAGAGGAAAAGCCAGCCGGATCCCGAGTGCGTGAAACAACGGCAGTAGCCCCGCGTGTTATCAGCGACACCGGAGAGGCCTCGACCTACCGCACGGACTCGCCAGCCCGACGCAGCGACGCAGGGACGCAACAAGCCAGCGAAGCAGCGCAGCAGGGACGCGGCGAAGCAGACAACGCAGAAGCAGTGAAGCGGCCCTGTCAGACTCAACGCGGCAGAAAGCGGTCACGATGCACTACGCGGCGGTACTGTAAGTCGACCCTCCATTGTAAGCCGACACCGGCACGCGCCGCGACGAAAACGTTATATCTCTACGTGCGTATCCCGCGATAGCGAACTGCAAGAGAAATTTTCGCGATTGCAGACACTACAACCGCGAAGCGCCGAAAGATTTTTGCGTTCCAGAGCGCTAAAGTATAAGCGTCAATAGATGTCGGACGACTTGTCCCGGCATCCCCCTGTCAGCAACGAGTCATTCGTGTTAAGCGAGCGCGCGCAAAGAGCCATTGAAAATAGTATCCGGAATCGTTTTCGCGCCACACGACTCGCGAACGACGAACTAGATCGCGTGCGAAGAAATTTAGACGCGCAACTCGACGACGCAAGCTCGCCGGTGCTCGAGCTACATCCTAATATCATCGTAGAACGCGAATTTGAATTTTTAGACACTAGTCTTTGCGACGCGAACAGAAACCCGCGAGATAGCACAGACCACACAAGCGGCGACGAACACGATAACGCACACAGACAGCCCCCGACCGACGGTGACGCACGATCGGACACCTCGGCCGATACCCAAAGCGAGAACGCAGGGAGAGGAGAATTCTCCCTGACGTCATACGAAAGCGATATATTCGACCCCGAGGAAGAGGACTATACCCCCCGGGCCGACAGAATGAGCCAGCCAAGAGCTGCCGCGAGCATCGCGCCGCGAGAGGACATATCCCCGGCGCAAATTAACGCGGAAATAGAGCGGCTTAGACCCACGGAAGATGGGCAACCGCCCGAAGGCAACCAAAGTCGAGCCCCCGAGCCGACGCAAGTAAGCCCAGGAGCAATAAGCTCCGTGCTCAGCGATGTCCTACGCATGATGCGCGACATCCAGGAACGCATGGACCGTACAGAGGCCACAGAGTTCGAGCGCTCTGTAGAAGTCCTGCGCGCAATCCGTGAGGTAAAGGAACGCGTGAGCCGAGTGGAATCCGCCACATATGATCGCCCCGATGCGCGAGAACGACGCGTACGGACCAGCCAGGGCCCGCTGGACGTGACCTACGGGCGGACGCACAGCGACGTCCGTAGTCAGCCAGGGCCCCATCTCGGGTTCCTCAGCCTAAAGGAAGCCCGTAACATGATTCCCGAAATGAACGGAGAATCCCGAGAACGCGTTCGCGAATTTATTAATGCAAGCACTTACGCGATGAAGAATATACAGCCCGCGGACGAAACCATGCTCCTAGAAGCAATCCTGTGCACAAAATTCAAGGGCAAGGCAATGACTGACTTCGACACGCGCGATATTCGCGACTTCGAGCAGCTAAAACGCGAACTCGAAACGGAATATCTCGGAAAGCGCGGCATGACCCATCTGCAGCTAGAATTCAACTCGCTAAAACAAAAAGCGGGAGAAAGCGCGCAGGAATTCGGGCGTCGAGTCGAGAAGCTCGCGAGAGAACTGTATGAGGCCATGGAAGAAGGCCAAGGGCACTCGCAAGAGCAACAAAAGGCGATATTGGAAAGTATTAAAATGCAAGCTTTGCATAACTTCCAAATCGGGCTGCACGATGATATCAAGATGCTGGTCCGAGCACAGCGATATCCAAGCCTACAGGAGGCAATAACCGGCGCCAGTGCCGAGGAAAAAGTCAGAGGCCCCTTCCCGCGGAACGGACAAGCGGTAAACCGAAATAGATTTAATCAGGGAAACGCGCGAAATGCGGGAAACGCGACCGTGAAATGCTACAAATGTGGGAAGACCGGCCATTACGGGCGAGATTGCCGTACGAGCCAGCAAGCTAATAAATTCTCGCTGCCGCGAGCGGATAAGCCCGGTGGCATAAACATAATCGAGTGTACCTACTGCAAGAAAGCAGGGCACAAGCGCGACGAGTGCTGGTCGTTAAACGGACGGCCGAAATCCGAGCGACCGCGCCGACCGAAACAGGAAGGTGCGAAAAAAGCACCGATAGGCACAGTAAGAAAAACCAAAGCGAGCGAATCTAGCGAGGACGCACCCTCCGACAGCAGTAGCGAGGAGGAAGAGAAGCCGAAAAGAAATAAGGCACGCGCCGCCGAGACATACCGAGTGTCTCAGGTAACAGAGAAGCACAAGACGGGCCCGCTAGATATCATAACACTGCCTATACAGGAAGCGGAACAAGGAGAAATGAATCTTCTATTAGATTCCGGAGCAACGCTGACATTGATTAAAGTAGGCAACCTAAAAGGGAAAACAATGGTGCGAGAGGAGAAACTGGCATTAATCGGCGTAACAGGACACCAAATTCACACGCTAGGAAAAATAAAAGCGACCGTAGATCTGGGAAAAAAGAAAATACGTCACACAATGTACGTAGTAAAAGATGACTTCCCCATCGAATACGAAGGAATATTAGGAAACGACTTCCTAACTAAACATAAAGCCGATATCTCAAACACGTCAAAACAGCTGAAAATAGGGAAAGCCATTTTCAAGCTACGACCGTATCAAAAAATAAAGCTACCTCCCCGCAGTGAAACCATTGTAAAAGCCATCACAGATCATAACCGGGTAGGCATAGTGAAAAGCGGTGAACCTGCTCCCGGAGTTTTCATCGGGCATTGCCTCGTAAAACCCGTCGAATTTACTTGTCCGGTCAGCATATTGAACGTGACGGACAAGCCGGTGGAGATCCTCACTCCACACGTAACGTTAGAAGACCTGCCGGCGGACGACGCCGCGAGCGTACTCACGTTACATGCGAATGAAGAATACGATCAGACTGTCACAGAGCGACAAAAGAAAGTGCGCGACCAAGTACAGTTCGATCACTTAAACACAGAAGAGCGAGAGGCAGTAGAAAAAATTTGCGATGAATTTTATGACGTTTTCTACCTAGACGGAGATAAACTAAGCGCCACTACAGCAATAAAACACGAAATAAATACACGACCCGATAGTGCGCCAGTAAATGTAAAGCCATACCGGTTACCCGAGAAACATAAGGCCGAAGTGAGAAAGCAAATACGGAAAATGCTGGACGATGGCATAATTCGTCCGAGCACAAGCCAGTGGAACGCGCCAATAGTAGTTGTCGCCAAGAAACCTGACGCGTTCGGCAGAATAAAATTTCGCGTAGTGATCGACTTCAGAAAAATGAACGATCTCACCATGGGAGACTCCTTCCCCATGCCAAATATTACAGACATACTTGATCAGCTAGGCAATGCGAAATATTTTTCTGTGCTAGATTTAGCCTCGGGATATCACCAAATCCCGATGCATGAAGAACATAAGCAGAAAACGGCATTTTCGACTCCAGACGGACATTTCGAGCACAACAGAATGCCATTCGGTCTAAAAAATGCACCAGCGGCCTTTCAGCGATTAATGTATGCGGTATTAGCCGGACTGTTAGGATTAAAATGTTTCGTGTATATCGATGACATTGTTATATACGGAGCATCGCTGACGGAGCACATTAAGCGGTTAATCGCAGTACTGCGTAGACTACGAAAATACAATCTTAAGTTACAACCGAACAAGTGCGCATTTTTACGAAAAGAGGTCATTTACCTAGGGCATGTGATATCCGAAGACGGAATATCGCCAGACCCGTCTAAGTTACAAGCAGTAAAAGAATTTCCGACCCCGAGAAGAGTGAAAGATGTACAATCTTTTATCGGGTTAGCCGGATATTACAGGAAATTTATCGAAAATTTCTCAAAGATAGCCAAGCCTCTAACAAAGCTCACAAAGAAAGGAGAAAAATTCAACTGGTCAATCGAACAACAGAACGCGTTTGATCTACTTAAAGAAAAATTAACGACAGCCCCGGTATTGAACTACCCTGACTTTAGCAAGGAGTTCTTGGTGACTACCGACGCGTCAGATTACGCCATCGGAGCCGTGCTCTCACAAGGAACAGTAGGCCAAGACCGACCGATAGCGTACGCCAGCCGAGTATTATGCAAGGCAGAGCAAAATTATAATACCACAGAAAAGGAGCTATTAGCAATCGTCTGGGCGGTAAAACATTTCCGTCCCTATTTATATGGCGTTAGATTTAAAATCATAACCGATCACAAACCATTGATCTGGTTATTTAATGTAAACGACCCCGGCTCCAGACTAATAAGATGGAGGCTAAAACTAGAAGAATACGATTACGAGATCGTACATAAAGCAGGAAAAAACAACGTGAATGCCGATGCATTGAGCCGAAATCCGATAGCCGAAACATCAGCGATAAATGTAACGCAACAGGACGACGACTCCCCGAGAGAGTACTCGGAGGAGGAAAAGCGGCAAATACTCTACGAGTATCATGACTCGCCTACGGGGGGGCACCAAGGAGTCACGCGAACACTAAACCGTATCCGATTACAGCACAGCTGGCGTGGAATTACGGCATATGTAGAAGATTACATAAATAAATGCGAGTACTGCCAGAAGAACAAATTGAGTAGGAAGACGAAAATGCCAATGACTATTACAGATACGCCCGAGCGACCATTCAAAAAATGCGCGCTCGACATAGTAGGCCCACTAACAGTCACGAATAACGGAAATAAATACCTCCTCACGTTCCAGGACAATCTAACGAAGTTTAGCAAGGCAGTACCCGTAGAAAATCAGGAGGCAAATACAGTAGCAAAAGCCTTTGTAACGAAAGTAGTTCTAGAACACGGAATACCGGAGAAAATTCTCACGGACCAAGGAACAAATTTCACAAGCGAGATATTTAAAAACATGTGCAAGCTACTGAAAATCGAAAAAATACAGACAACAGCATATCATCCCGAGAGTAACGGAGCGCTGGAAAGATCGCATCGTACTCTGGCAGAGTACCTAAGACATTACATAAATAAGGACCAAACCGACTGGGATGAGTGGATACCCTACGCAATGTTCACGTATAATACGACGCCTCATACGACGACAGGACTCACACCGTTCGAACTTGTCTACGGACACCAAGCAAACCTACCGACAGCCCTAACAAGGCCCCCGAAACTAACATATTCGTACGAAGATTACGCGAAAGAATTACGAGAACGAATACGCGCCACGAATCAAGTCGCGAGAGAGCACACCAAAGAAGAGAAAGAAAAAGCAAAGCAGCAATTCGACAAAAAATGCAATAAGGAAACATTCAAAATAGGAGACAAGGTACTGTTACACGATGAAACAGCACGAAGGGGACGATCTAAAAAACTCGATTCGCAATGGGTAGGACCGTACGTGATCGTGGAAAAACACAGCGACGTAAACTACACCATTAAAGTAAAACGCAAGACGATACGCGTACATGCAAATAGACTAAAAGCGTTCATTGAGGAATAAGGCTCATGCGCAACAGAAAAGCAAGCAGTAGAGAAAAAAATATATAGCATACATATAGTAGTAAGATTTAGTCCCGGCGAGGACGAACCAGGACCACATCCCTCTGTCCTGTTGCGGAGTGTAGCGTCACCCGCAACGGGGGGAAGGGCACCACAATGCCAGGGCGGACCACCTCATCGTAAGGAGGAGGGGGCGATGCACGCGCCTCGTTCCTCTCGCGCTCCCTCGCTGCGCGATCCGCAGCAGCCGCCCGAAATGTACTCCTCCAATATTCACGCTGGCAAGCGTCACAAAACGAGGGTGTGAAGTGTTGAGTGCACCGAAAGCACCGCATAATTATTAAGACAGAGTTTAAAAAACCACTGAAAGGCACCCAACACTGCTCGAAAGTAGCAGCCAACTGACGCGAAATTGAGCAGAGAAATTATAAGAAGAAATCCGACACGGACAGACGTCAGCAAAACTTAGGACTTAGGACTTTCAAACGAAAACGAAATCCGACAAAAAAAAAATATATATATATATATATACGCGATAGAAGCGACTCGTAAAAGTAGAAATCCGTGGACAGAAGATATAGTCAGCAGAAAAAGCGACGAAAAATAATACCAAGTCCAAAATAGTATTCCCGTTACAGGACACCGATCATCGTCTTGCACCTAGCGGGCGAAATGTCATCCGAACCGATGCCCCCGTACGAGGTGACGTCATTTAGCGACGAACCAGGAATTTACTTTGAGAAAATCGGGACAATGCAACTACAAGAAAATACATGGAAATTGGCTATCCGAATCGAGGTAGCAGCGTTTGCAATAAGATACCACCAGCTCCAACATTACCTCGGACGAATAAAAAATTTATGCGATCGCGTAAAGGACGATAACCGAGTCATATGTAATAACATACTCCGCATAACCGAGGACGACAATACGAAACTGACGCAACTGATAATACGACTGCAAACTATTTACAAAGTACCGACGAGCCGACGCGGACTGTTAGACGCGATAGGAACCATAAGTAAAACATTATTTGGAACAATGGACGCCGACGATGAGAAACACATACAAGAACAGCTAGAATTAATGCAAAACCAACAAAATGTCATGCGACACGCGGCGAAAAGTCAGATTAAAATTATAAACGCGACGTTAGGACACATGGAAGCGCTAGAGCAAACTATTAACAAAAACGAAAACTTGCTAGCGAATGTAACCAGACTAGTACAGGAACGAGTGTCGAATTTAGCGCACCGCGAGGAAATAGACGAACACCTGTTAGCCATAACCGCGATAATGAACAAACTAATAAACGATGTAGAAGACGTTTTAGCGTACCTCACCTACTCTAAAAGCGGAATAGTACTCGTACGACTACTTCCCCTCGAAAATATTATAACCGAATTGAGAGAAGCGACAACTCACCTATCCCAAGGAGCTCACTTTCCTTTTAAAATACAAACCGAGAATTGGAATAAAATTCAGGAGTTTATGGAAATAAATGCTTACTACGATAACCCCAACGTATACACAATCCTGACCTTCCCTATTGTCACATATCCAAAGTACGAAATTATAAGAATAAACCCCCTGCCGGTACACGACCGTGAAAATATATTTGTAATACCGAAAACTACGTACGACCTACTAGCTATTGATAAAGAAAACCGAAATTATGTAACACTAAAAGAAGATGATTTGAATAAATGTAAACACTCCGGCACAACGTTTGTATGTAACACGAACCATCCGGTATACTTCATAACGCCGCATGCACCCTGCGAGGTGCAGATATATATAAGAGCGGAAGAAGACAATTGCGAGCGTCGCCACATTCTCTCAACCGTAACATTCTGGATAACCTTAGCGGAGTCACAGGCATGGTTGTTTTCTACACCGTACAAACAGAGTATAACTATTCAATGCAACAATCAAGGAGAACATAAAATCGACATTAATCGAACGGGAAGAATCAAATTAACTGACAATTGCAAGCTAACCACGACAGACTTGACTCTACGAACGAAAAAACGAGACCACACGACGCACGTGCAAATGCACTTACCACAATTCAACTTAACCTTCAAACAAGTAACTACAGATACCAAAATCAACAACGAAATAGCGACAGAATTAAAAATAGAACCGGTAATCAAAAACCCCGGGGAACTAACAAAATTAAGTTTAAATCTAAACGAGATAAATCAAGAAGTAGAAGACAGCCAAGCCGATTTCTTATCAAATAAATACATAATGTACCCCGTAGGATCCCTATCTTTAATCATAATAATAACAGGGATCATAGTCGCGATAACATGGATAGCGAAAAAGAAAACGAACAAGAGTACGCGACGCGACTTCCTCACACAACGAAAATCATAACAAGATAATAATAATAACGAAAAAAAAAAAAAAAAAATTTTCTTTTAACACATATGTCAATAAATGCGAAAAACTTCAATTTGAAATCTCAGTTTTTCTTTTCCCCAGGGGGAAGGGATGTTGTGAGGCGGAAGTCGCCGTGCCCGAATTGCGACACATAGCTGTCAGCGCACACCCCGAATATTGCCCAACTCACCTGAGGTGGCATCCCGGGTGTCGCAAGCGGCTTCCAGGTCGCTCACCCGGAAGCAAAAGCGCTGACAGCTAAGTCAGCACCGCGGAAGTAATACGCGAAGAGATAAAAAGCCCGCCGCTTCTTGGAAGGGCGGGCTTTTTATCTCTTCGCGT
>NW_020223234.1:0-6183 GCF_003070985.1 Temnothorax curvispinosus | reverse complement strand
ACACAGGTTTCTGTATTTGAGCCTGAAAATACAGTGGCGACCGTAATTACAGCCCAAGTAGTAAGTGGCTATTATTTAGATATTTCATTGTTCATCGGTGATCCGGTCACAGTAGTAAGAGTGTTGAGAAGGACAGTTTTATACGCATATTCAGAGAAAAGAACGAGTCTGCGAAGTTCGATCGTTTTACCTACGGGTTAACGGCACGGTTGGGTATGAAATCCGAGACGAAAGTAATACTCTAAGGGACGTTGTAAGGAGACTTACGATAACACAAAAAGCTCCCGACATGGCGACCGTGACACTCTTTTAATTCAGCGAAGAAGCACGCTCGACCACCGACATGGCGAACGTGACTCTCTTTTAAGAAAAATAAAATGCGTATAGTTAAACAGTCTGATTGATCGATGGTTCGGAAATTATCGAACGAATAAAAAACGTCGAGTCAGTGAAACGCGTAATGAAAGAGTAGTCAAAATTTTGATTAACGAATAGCGTAGCGGAAATGAACGCGAATTTAAAAAGTAATGAGAAATGTTTAAGCCGGTTATGAAAACAGTGAGGTCACCGATCCTTACGCGAAAAGCGAAGAAAAATATGTCGAGTAACGACAACGCGATGCGAGTAGGCGACAAGGACGAACGTCCAATAGAAAACCGCGAGAGCGCGAGTGAAGATAATTCGTCGAAAACGAAGCCGGGCGATCAGCCAATAGAAATCCTCGAAAACGCGACGAGCGTAAAATCGATAGAAATGCATTCGGGCGATAAGCCAATGGGAGACGAGACAGACGCGCATACGGGAAAATTAGCCAACGGTAACGCGAGTGTTGTTTCGAGCATCGCGAGTAAAATTGCCGAGCTAACCCGCGTCTTGTCGTCGTTCTCGAGTCAGGTTAACGAAAAATTCACGCAGCAGGAGCGTGTAATAAATTCCTTACGCAACGGTAATCGTGATACGAACAACGCGGAGCGCCGAGCTGAGGCTGGAAATTCGGCCAATCAAAAATCAGCGTGCGAGCGCGAAGTGACGAATGACCGTGCGACCTTGATTCAAATGAACTTACCGAGAGGAGGTTGGTTCAAGAATCCGTTTAGCGAATTAGAATTTCGAGGTAACAACGATTCACAAAATCCGATAATATTTTTGAGAAAATTCGAAAAGATAGCTAGAGACGAGGGGGTGTCCGAGAAGGACCAATTGATATTTTTTCTGCAAGCGATGAAAAATTCAGCCGCAGACTGGTTCAAATTGAGAGAGCCAATCAACATAGGCGATGCGATAAACATGTTTAAAGATAGGTATTGGGGGATACAAGCGCAAGCAAAGTTCCGTCGATCGTTGCATTACAACCGATACCGCGCACAAGCCGGAAGCATGTCGGAATACGCGATGGCGATGGTGACGCGCGCGAAGACACTGATCCCACCAATGACCGACGCGGAATTGATATTTACGTTGAAAGAACATTTCGATGATGAAACGCGGCGCGAATTACGACCTTCGGTTGTCAAAACCATCGAGCAGTTCGTTGAGATGCTCGAGACGATCGATTACGAACGTACGTGTCGACGAACCAATAGGGATGAAGCGAATAGAACGAGGCAAGGAGTCAACGCATCGACCAATCAAAAACGTTTCCAACCGCGAGACAACGCGAACGCGAACGTTAACAATCCGACCAATCAAAAACAATTTTATCCGCGAGATTACGCGACAGCCAATCAAAACGCGGCATTTACGCGACAGAACGCGATTAATTATAACAAAGGTTTCGGCAACGCGCAACAACCAATAAGAGGGCAGCTAGCCATAACGAGCGGTGATTCGAGCAGACAGCAACAGACGCAACAACCGAGCGTGAATTTCGCGAAAACGCGTCAGAACCAATCACGTTACAACGCGTCGTCGCTCAATTATCGTAACGCGCGCGACGGTAAGACCGAACCGAAAATCGAATTTCCGTCGGACGACGACGAGGAAGACAAATCGAAAACGCCGAAAGGCGGACCAATAGCAACGCGGGACGCGAACGAAACGCGACAACGCGAAATCAGGTGCCAAGCACATATCAGTCATACGAACGCAACATGTCAACGCCGATGGAAAGGGAATCTCATCGATGAAGATAACTGACGTCGTATCGGGAAGATCGGAAGAGGTGGAATGGAAAAGCGACGCTCAGCCAATGAGATGTCAGATCGCGGGAGACGAGCGCAACGGCCGTACTTTCGACCAAAACGACGAGACACTCACCAAGGACAATGCGATTCGTCAAGCGAAGAGATACAAGGTCAACGAACCGACAGCCAATCAGAAGAAAGAACGAGAAGAAATTGAAAAAGGTCACGTGAAACACGTTAACATCGTGCGGACCAATGAGATTATTCGAGATTTGGATGAGGGGATGCTGCAGGAGCAGAATAAAAATATACGAAGAGTAAAAATTCCGTTTATCAAAATTGAGTTTCAAGACGTAGCGGTGACGGCATTGGTGGATACGGGATCCCAATTGTCGATCATATCATACGCCGTATACGATGAATTAAAGAGCAAAGGATTGATATTAGACGTCCTACCAATCAGAAAATTTCTTTTGAAAGGAGCATTTCAGGAAAGAGGAGAAGTGGTGGCGAACAAAGCCAGAATTAAATTTCGATACAACGACCAATCGTACACACACGAGTTCCACATCGTTAAAAAGATTTGCTACGAAGTCATCTTGGGAAGAGATTTCCAAATTAAAAACAAGATTTTGATGAATTTCGATGGGAAGCCTCGCGTATTATTTACCAATGAGGAAGAAGAAGCTGAGGTGACGAGGAGAATCGCACCAATCACAGCGGAAATGACGGAAGAAGAAGCTCGAGAAAAATTAAGAGAACTTATTGACCAATACGAGGACATTTTTGATGGAACGATCGGGTGCGTTAATCATTACGTACACGACATTGATTTTAAGGCGACAAACGCTTTCAAGAAGAAATCTTATCCCATACCAGAGAAACATTTACCGAGAGTACGCGAATATATGAAGGAATTAGAAGACAAAGAAATAATTGAAAAAGCGGCGACTCAATATATTAACCCACTAGTCGTGGTGATTAAGAAAGATGGAAACATCAGATTGTGCTTAGACGCGAGGGAGATAAATAAAAGAATGGCCAATGACCATGCGCAACCACCAACTATTGAAGAGGTGTTCAGAAGAGTAGGGAGAAAGAAATATTTCACAACGCTGGATATTTCGCAAGCATTTTGGCAAATTCCACTGACCCCGGAAGCCATGCAATATTGCGGATTTATGTTTGACGGACAAACGTACGTATTCAAGAGAATGCCATTTGGTATAAAAACAGCAGGTGCAGCGTTTACAAGAGCGATGAGAGAAGCCTTGGGAGACGACTGTTTCGAATTTGAGATAGTATATCTGGATGACGTGATGATAGCGTCGAAAACCTTAGAGGAGCACATGCAACACCTGAAGACAGTCTTCGAACGTCTCAGAAGAGTAGGATTTAAACTGAATCTGAAGAAGTGCGAATTTATGAAGAAAGAAATCAAATTTTTGGGTCATACCTTTACAGAAATACAAGCAGAGATGAATGATGATACGCGTTTAGCGATAATGAATTTCAAGAGACCACAAAATAAGAAAGACGTACAAAGATTCCTAGGACTGATAAACTGGGATAGAAGATTCATAGAGAATTTGGCGAGAATGACGAGAGTATTGGAGCAGTTGCTGAAAAAAGGAGTCAAGTTTGCCTGGGAGCGCGAGCATCAAGCGGCGTTCAACGAAATAAAAAGAGCGTTTCAAGAAGCTCCTAGCCTGTTTCTGATACGACCGGATATGAAATTTGGAATCAACGTGGACGCAGCGAGAAGCGGATTGGGCGCGAGATTGTACCAATACCGTGACGGAGAAGAAGCGAAATACACGATCGCATATTTGAGCAGAAGTTTGAAAGGCGCGGAAACGCGATATACGATAACAGAATTGGAATGCCTAGCATTGGTATTTGCCCTGAGAAAGTGGCATACTTTGTTAATGGGAAGACACGTGAGAGTTCACACAGACCACAAAGCTCTACAATTTTTAAGCACGTGCGTACAAAACAATCATCGCATAGCGAGATGGTTCGAATTCATGCAAGAATTTGACCTCGAAATAGTACACATACCGGGAAAAGAAAACGAAATAGCGGATACTTTATCGAGATCCAACGAGGACGAAGATCAGGAGGATGACAACGTCAGAAGAATAGCGTTGATCAGAGATCATTATGATGGAGCCAACACGGAAGAATGGATACCGTGGTTGCAGAGGATACAAAGACAAGACGAAGAATTACAAAGAGCAGTTAGAGATAATCCAGAAGAAGTCTACATGAGAGACGGATTGATCAGAGTCAAACACGATGATACTGACCGAGTAGCGGTACCAGAGAAAAACACATGGGGATTGATATCCAAAATACACCGTTTACTGATACATTTCGGTACGGACAAAGTGATAGCGTTCACAGAAAAATATTTTTATGCGTTCAAAGTAGGAAGAATTGCGAGAGACGTGGTAGCGTCATGCAAGATATGTCAGATGACAAAGTATTATACAAAACCAACGGTGGGAAGACAATATTACGACCTGCCTGAAGAACCAATGAAAACGGTTTCTTTAGACTTGTTCGGTCCGTTACCAAGGACGCGACAAGGATTCAAATACATCCTAGTATTGATGGATCAATTTTCGAAACTTACGAAATTGTACCCAATCAAAGATCAGAAATTCGACACAATAGTCGATACGCTAGAAACGAAATATTTCAGAGAGATAGGAGTTCCGGAGGAGATATTAACAGATAACGGAGGACAATTTATAACGGCGAGGTGGCGGAATTTTGCCACGAATCATGGAATTACCACGAGAAAAACCTCACCTTATAACCCACAGTCGAATCCGGTGGAGAGAGTGATGCGCGAACTAGGACGCGTGATCAGAGCCTACGCGAGCGAAAGGCAACACACTTGGTGGAGAATAATCAATAGAGCGGAAGACGTTATAAACGACACCGTTCATTCGTCAACGGGATTTACCCCGAACGAAATACACTTTAATGTGGAAACACATTGGCACGTTTGCGATGAATTGCGACCGATGCCTACGGAACAAAATCAAGAAGATAGAGAACAACGAATAAGATGGGCGAAAGACAGATTAGCCAGTCAGGCGAGGAAAAGAAGGATACAGGCGGAGAAGCACGAGGTGGCGTCTAGACTACAACCGGGTGACGGCGTAATGGTCAAATTGCACCGAAGATCGGACGCGAATAGAAGATTGACTCGCAAGATTCACCTAGTCTACGACGGTCCATATCGCGTGGCGCGAGAAGTGCGCGAGAACGCTTATCTGATAGAGAGTTTGGATGGACATCCGAGAGGAGTCTACAACTCACGGCAATTAAGACCGTACAGAAGACCAATCCTGAGAGGGGATAACGATAACAGCGACGGGGAAAGTAACAATTCGCAACAGGAAGACGACGATTCGTCGAACGAAGATAACGATTCGCAGAGAGAAGAATTAGATGAATACGACAGTCAGGAAGACGAAATAGAAGTTTGTGTAATAACGATGCACGAATTGACATCATCGGAAGAGGATAACGCCAACTCGGACTGCGATTGGTCGAAAAAGACTGAGACAGCCGAGGAGTACGATGACCATGAAGATTCAACCAATGAGAACAACTTTGAAGATTTTAACGAAAAACAAGATAATTCTGCCGAAAAGCAACGTAAAACTAAAATATTAAGGTCAAAAACCAAGAATGCCGAGGAGAAAATCGAAGATGCCGAGGAGCATACCGACCGACCAATCACATCACAGGAAGATGAAGAAAGTGAAATTACCGAGGAAAACAACTCGAGAAGAACGATTATAGTGAGAAATGCCGAGGAGCGAACGAAACCAGCCGATAGGTCAAAAATGGATAATCAGCCAATCAGAGCGAAGATAGTCGAAAAAGACGAGGAAAACGCCGAGGAGCGTAACAAACAGCCTGAAGAGGAAAAACTTAACCAATCAGAAAAGGAAATTAATGAAAAGATAAGTGACATCAAGAAAGAAGAAGTGGGGGAGCCTTTCGATAAGAAAGATGTCTCCTTCATACACATCAAGAG
>NW_020223233.1:0-2393 GCF_003070985.1 Temnothorax curvispinosus | reverse complement strand
CTTAACGCGCACCGTGTCGCCCGTCCGTGCCTAGTCACTTTACCCTCGCTCCGTCCTCGCTACTCGTGTTGCCGAGAACTCCGAGACTCCGAGAAGCCGTTAGCCGCTGTGTGTATTCGGATTACGAAAAACTGTCTATTTAATATATGTGCTTCGTGGAATTTGTACGGATTAACGGATACCGAGATATATCGCATTCGGTTGACTTTCGATTACATTCTTTCGAATGATCGGCCTCGCTTTTCTCAGTCGTCAACTTGATTCGCGTCTCGCGTCGTGTTCGTGCGGTCTTCAGAATGGCGATCGTTTTCGGAACGCGGATAAAGGATACGAGCATTACGAGTGGACCCTAAAGCCCTTTAATTGTATTTCGATATCTGGCTGTCGTGAAGGATAAACACAGTGTTCATAAATCGATTATTTAATTGCAGTTAACCAAAATCGCCTCACAAGTGGCAAGTTCTCGCGACGCCGACACGCAACGATTGGTTGCTCCTGGCGAGAGTGGCGAGTGGCGAGTGAAGCAGTGAAGTTGGCCGCGCGATTCTCTCCGCCATGTTAGACTCGCTCGTCTACCTGCCATCATATCACGGGCCGATGCCGACAGAGCGGATCGTACAGCCTTCGTTCGTAGCTTCTCCGACGTAATTCTTCCGTCGCCGTGTAATTAAGTATACGCGCCGCGTCGTGAAATTAATATCGGGAGTGCCGTGCAAAGTGTCGCGCGATCATAAGTGACGATCTTTTCACGCGGGAACGAGTCAGTGAGTGCGCCGTCGGAGATGCGACAACGAAGGAGGACCGAGAGGAGGAAGGGGGCCTGGGAGGCATCGGGCGACAGCGGAGCGACCATGAGGTGAGTAGTTGTTATTATTTTGCTGTCCTATGTCGCATATATTCCGAAACTCGAACTCCTTTCGATGTTTAACTCCGACGTAATTTCGGCCGGAGTTCGATATCTCCGCGCATATGCGAGATATTACGTCGCGAACGTCGCGTCTCTCATATACTACGTTTCGCGTAAACGGGATTTTGTAAGTAACTTACGATAATTTACTCCGCATAAACGAGTGAATTATCGTAATAAGTTACTACAGAAGTAACGCTCGCGTAAACGTAGTATTAGGGCCATTCTACAATACGTCGCAAACGCTCCGTCGCCGTCGCCAGTCGCGAACGATGGCAACTGCTAATTGAAAAGTGTTACTTTCGGTTGCGCTTGTCGGTTGTGGTTGTCAAAAGAGAATTGGCGAACTTGTAACTTTCTGGCCGACTGCAACTGGCAATCGGCAACCGAAAATAGCACTTTTTAACTATTAATTGCCAGCCTTCGCGACTGGCGACGGTGCGTTTCACGTTTGCGACGTATTGTAGAATGGTCCTTATTCGCACGGTAATATTTACTTCAAGTATCGAATATCTTAGACGTTTCTTTAACGTAAAAATATTTCTATGTTACAGATCAACGCAGGGTTACAACTTATAACTCCGCTGTTGCGCATCTGCCGGTGAGTTATTTTTTTTATTTTAATGTCGAGGCAATATTTCGATAAGTAGTGCAATCTCGGTGTTTGTTGATATGGCTTACATTGTGCCTGGCTTACTGTGTTTACGCATGGTCGCCGCGCTATCATTCGCTCGCGCGTTGAGACTCGAGTAAGCAGGCAGCGGCACGCGTTATTCCTTGAAACGTGCTCGGAGCAAGTGTCGCAGGAAAACGCGGGCGTTCCATATAAACTATTGACTATTATTAGCTATCGCGATCACTTGATTATATTTGTAAATGTATCGTGACGCCGCGGCCGCGCCGGTTAGTTGTCAGATATATATTCCACGCGATTTCACACGGACACATTCGAAGGAATCGGTAGAGCTGGCGGAGAATAAGAATAAAATTGCTTTGTTGCGATTATATTATTTGTTTAATTTAACGCTTAGTTTTATTATGTTTTAAATATTTAAATCTTAAGATCACATTAACTTCATTAATTGTGTCGTACAATATTAAGCTGAAGTTGCCAATTTTATTGTTAAATCTTTCGGTTATTGGCAGAATATGGAATGGATCGACTACGAATCGAGCGGCACCACGATGTGTTTAATTGGCAATAACGCCAATAACAATTCGAGATTTGTTTGTTGAAAGACATCGCGGGTATCAATTAAATTGTAGTTTTATATAAAAATATTTTTTTTGCTTTTTATTACTGCGATTAATGTTGAGAGTGCTGTGCAAATTACGCGCGATTGTAATTAACAAGCACTGTTACGAGTGAGTGTTATATAATTACCAGAATACGCTATTAAAAAATTAAAAAGTTGTGGAATACCGCGCAAATTATAATATCCTGTTCAAATAGTTAAACGTTACTTTATTGAATGACTATATACTT
>NW_020223232.1:0-2639 GCF_003070985.1 Temnothorax curvispinosus | reverse complement strand
CGAGACGATGAAACGCGACATCGACAGATTTGACACAAGCGATTCTCGGGTAAATAACGCGTACGGTATACCACTTGTAAACAAGAAGGTGCCGGGCTTAATGAAAGACGAAAACAATGGCGCGATCATGACAGAATTCGTTGGACTCAGAGCGAAGATGTATGCGTTCAAGGTAGATGGTAAAAAAGACACTAAAAAAGCAAAAGGTGTCAAGAGTAACGTCGTAGCGCGTACTATAACGTTCGACGATTACACGCGGTGTCTGAAGGATACAATTGAAATGACGCGACAGCAGTTCTCTATAAGATCAAATATGCATGATGTGAACACCATCGCCTACTTTAAACTTTGTCAAACCTGCGATCTTGATCACGCTGTACACCGTGGTTAAGAGTCTTTCAGCGATTGCAGGAGTAACGTCGACGGGTCGCATGCCGATCGTTCGATGCTTGCGCGCGTTGTACTCCGCGACGAGACGCGGTAGCTCGTCGAACCACTTGTAAGTTCCGTTGAACGTAAACATTTTCCACATGTTATTCTTTAACGTGCGATTGAATCGCTCGACGACCGACGCTTTCAATACCGAATATGTGGAATAATGATTGATGTTGTGTTTTCTCACGAGACGTTGCACGTCGGTGTTGTAAAATTCCTTCCCCATATCGGTTTGTAAGTTTTTCGGACATCTCCCGCTCTCTCGAATTATCTTGGCGATAACTTCAGCCGTCTCGCTTCCACCTTTACTCTTGAGCGGTACAGCCCACGCATACTTGCTCAGCACATCGATGACGGTGAGTATATAATGGTAACCTTTGTTGAAATGTGAGTATGGGCGCATCTCGACAATGTCAGCCTGCCACAGGTCGTCACATCCCCGAACTATGACGTGTCTTCGTGGAAAATTTCTTCTCGCTGGAGCATGCAGTTCTTCGACGAGTTGTTGCTTCTCGATATTTTTACGTCCATCGGATGTCATGTTTTTTTTTTAACGGTGCGTAATAATATGCACAAAGAAATTATATTATGATTTATATCTCAAACTTTTTTTTTTAACAATTCAATAGCCATTTATTTCCATTCATTGTCCTTCAATAGCCGTTCTTTGTCTGCCGGTCGTTCTTTGTCCACTAGCCGTTTATAGCCATTCGCTAGCTGTTCATAGCTGTTTCTGAGTCGTTCGTTAGCCGCTTGATAGCTATTCCTGAGCCGTTCCTGAACCGTTCGTCGTTGCCGTTCATCGTCGTCCGTTAATCGTTTATAGCCGTTCCATTTGTTGCTATCCATTGTTGCTGTTGTTGTTCGTTTTTGACTCAGCGGTGGCCAAATGTCGAAGCTCGTGTATCACAATCCGTAACGCTTGCAGATCCTTCTCGAACACAGCCAGCTTCTCGTCTGACTCTTTCTGTCGATTGCTCGACATTTTAAAGCACTGATCCACGTATAATTTGTTAACTACATCATCATCAGCTTCCGGTTGCGCCACGCGTCGAATCTTGCGCGACTTTGCATCAAAGTTGCCGGCAACCATACAAAGAGCGTTATCCCGCACGTAATTTCTGACTACTCCATTGCATTGATAGTTCGGTTGCGTCTTGCCTCGTCCGAGCGATATGCCAAACTTGTTGATCGGCATTTCAATGGTGATTGAATGGTTCGCCAACGCATGGTTTAATTTATAATAAGCCCAGCCTCGCGAAGCTCCTCGATGATCGATAGGATCTCGTTGTCGTGACCGTTGTGACCCGCTTGGCGCGAAGCATCGAGCAATTGGAGACGATCCACCAGCTCGTTGGGATCGTCCCAGTGCACGTAGTCGACCTTATTGTCCGTTAGCGTCATCGCGCGAGGCATGCATAATCCCTTTCCAGATTTTTTCTTCCTGGATTCGGGAGGGAACAACGATGCGATTACATGTAAATACTTGTGCCCCCTGTGGCTCTTTATTCGCTCACGAGGATCATGCTTGAATTTATGAGCACTCGTTGCCAACAGCAGGCTCTTGTACTTTTTTATATCTCCCTCCGTGTAGATCTCGTCATCGGGCATTCTCTTGAAGATCAACTCATAAAGACCGGGTGTACCGATATATCGTATGCCATCGATAATTATCCTATCCTCGTTGTCCAACTGAAAACGTTTATTACCGAGCATCATTCCATCCTTGCCGAAATAAACGCCGTATGCGGGGTCTATATTTGGATCGGCGCTCAGAAAAGCCTTAATGTACTCTCGGCCCAGTGGACCCAACTGATCTTTCAACGTTTGTAGAAACGTTTCTCGTCCCTTCGACGTTTCCAACTGCTTTCGTACGGATGTCGCCATCGAGTCGTCTGTAGTTTCAAAAACATTCGCGTTTGTGAGGAATTTGGGAATTGTATCTTGCACGGTTCTCGCCGTCGTCGTCGACGGTATGGAGGTTATCGGTAGTACTTTCGATCGTTTCGATTGATTAGATTTATGCGGTGTCGATGAGAGATCCAACCAGGAGTTTGATAGCTTTCTCTTTTTCGACGTCGCATCCTCCCAATCCTTCTCCTCCTCCTCCTCCTCCTCCTCCTTTTCCTCCTTCTCCTCCTTCTCCTCCTTCTCCTCCTTCTCCTCCTTCTCCTCCTTCTTACGCTGCTGAAAGGGTAACGTTT
>NW_020223231.1:0-7001 GCF_003070985.1 Temnothorax curvispinosus | reverse complement strand
GAAATACGCGCGCGATATCGAAACTGGCGATACCTGCGCCGCCAGCGTCGAAAAAGTGAAAGTGACGTTTCTGATTATGACGTCATCATACAAGATCGGCGTTAGGAGGAGGAGGAGTATCTTAAAAATAAATTTTCCCATTTGGACTTTGCGTCGCAATATCTCCGCTCGTAGGGCACGTAGCGAAATATTATGAGAGAAACCCCCCCCCTAATTGGACCCCAAGCTATCGATCAAGCCTACTTAGAACTTGATCCGTTCACTCGTTATCGAGATCTCAACATCTCGGGTACTCGCAACCCGTCGCGTCGCGTAAAAGAGTCACGGTCGCGTCGGTCTCGCTCCGCGTGTACTTGGCGCGAGACACTACCGTGTCTCTTGATAATAATAATGCAACAAATAATTTGAAATTAATAAAAATACTTATTATTATAATAATTAATTATTTATTTATAATATTATAATATTTTAGTTTATAAAAATATAAAGAATTTTGGTTTAAATACTGTTAATAAATCTTTAATCATGACTTTAGAAATATGAGTTTAAGATAATAATTATTTTTTTGCAAATAAAACGAGTTAATTAGTTTAGTTCGTAAAAGTTTTGTTTTTATCGCAGCTTATTAAAATCGTGTAATTTTAATAATAAATTCAACTTTGAATCATTTTCAGATCATGAACGTACTCAATCAAAGGAAATCGAACAAGAATCCGATGACGATACCGACAATACCGAGCTCACCGATGATGAAAATAAAAGTTCATCAGAAATTGAAAGTTTGATTACAGATTATCCAGATAAATAAATTAATAATTTTAATAAATAAAGTTAATTGATTTTTTATAAGCGTATACTTTCATAATGTTGACGACTTTAAAATATAATTTTATTTTTAAATTACTTTATTTCTGATTATTACATAATTAATTACACATCATTCCACTACCAATAAGCACGAAATCGTTTACGTTTCTCCTTTGGGACAAGTAAAATCTTTTTCAATGAGTAATGCGTTAATAATATTACAGATACGGCGGGCAACGAGCTACCGGCGCGCTCGTGCAGACGACTTTAAAGGGGGTGCCAGATCAATTTTCCAGCCAGTACAAGTAGCCAGACTTATTTTTTTATAATTTTATATATTTAAACTACTATCTTGACAAGTTACAGCTCTAATCAAATGATTCTACAAATCGACTTTTTACAACGACTTTGGGAGGATGCCAGACTCATTTTCCAGTGTCAGTTGCATGCCAGACTTTTCTAAAACATTTCTTTATATAAAAAACAATAAATATATAAAAGCTCAGCACTAATCAAATTCTTCCAACATAAGTGTTTTTTCGACAAGATCAAAGGCGCCGCAACGCCCATTCCAGCGAAACAGCGCAGCCAGACTCTGCATTTCATCAACAACACTATTAAAACAAGAGAAATTACTTTGTTCCAAGACTAATAAAAAATCGCTGACACTTTTGTGTCGCTACCTCTCGGATTATAACAAGGAAATATAAGAAAAGTAAAAAAAGTCCTATACTAACGACGGAAGGCGCGCGGCGCGAGCGGCAACGCGGGCTCGCGCGGCGAAAGGGTTCGGTTCGCGCCCGCTACGCGGCGCATCGCCGGTATATTCTCGCGTGATTAAGATTCAACATCGACCTCTATATCTAGGGCAGCTCGGCAGGGTTTCTACAGCGTTCTCAAGTTCGCTCGTGGCGGACAGCTGACCGCCATAGCCTATAATAGCAACTTATGTTTTTGCCATGACTGCAACAGACGTCTCGTTTTTTGTCCATCAGCCATATTTTTATTCTTTGCTCTCTAAATTTCCTATACTTTCTTGAAATCTTTTGCATATTATGACTATATCCTAGCCGTGCAAGATTAGTATGGTATTTACTTTGTTCGTGTATACTTGTATTTTCGAGAAAAATTTTCTGCGTGTAACGATTCAAACCGATAGGAACCGATTGAAATTACATCTTTGAATACCAATCCGTTTCAATCGTTTTCAATCAGTGTAATCGTTATAAAATCATAACAATTCAAATCGATAGAATCCGATTGAAATTACATCCTTGAATACCAATCTGTTTCAATCGTTTTCAGTCGGTGTAATCGTTATAAATCCGTGATTTCCGGATCAAGAATCCAGATTCATGCGGATTCAAAATTTTTAATCGGATTCAATCGGTTATTTTTAGCAGGGTTGCACAGCTGATATATATTGACGGCAGGGAGCTGATGCCGAAGAGATCCCGTTTACGTGAAGGAATTATCGTAAGTTATCGTATCGTTTTCGTAAGTTACTATACAGAATTAAGTAACGTTCGCGTAAACGTAGTATAGGTTAGAGATTACCGGTTTCTTACAAAATTTTACATAAAACGCGAGATTCACTTATGGGAGCTTTCCAGCAAGCGACAGAAGTCGACACAGGTATCGTTTTGTCTTTGTTACTCATTGCCAAAAAAGAAAGATAGAACGACGTTTGTGTCGGCTTGTGTCACTTGCTGGAAAGCTCCCTATGTATGCAAGTTTAACGCCTATTGAGTTAATATGAAATAATTTTCCTAAATGTAAAAATAACATGATGTTATATATGCGGTTTGGCGTGAATATATATATAATATATATGTGATTTCTGCCTAGTGATCTGAATGTCATCTAGTTATACATATCAAGAATTTTCGATGGGCTTTTTCAGAAGATAGGATACGAAGAAAATTTTAATGATGACGATATCACAAAGATCCTAAGGCTAGATGCCACGAAATGGGCATGTATCGTCGATTATGCAGAAGCGGAATGCAAGTTATATATTGACGGCAGGGAGCTGATGCCGAGGAGATCAATCCCGTTTACGCGAAGGAATTATTGTAAGTTATTATCGGTTCAACTTATTTTTTATTCTTTTCCAGTTTTAAGAGTTAGAAAAAGATAAAAATGCTCTCTTTTCATTTGATATATACATTTTATATGTCCTCCTTTTCTCTTTTATTTACTTATACTATCTGTTGTACTTCGAAATCACTTATCTCTTTTATCTTCCTTCTTTTTACGTTTCCCTTTCTTTTGATGTTATTTAAAATTTGTAATTTTTCCATTTTTACTGTTAGTAGAATATGCTCCTCAAATTTGACAATTTATTTTTGAAACATTCCGTATTATATTATGCACTATATAAATTAAACTATGTATAATATATATAAACTAATTATATGTATGTTTGTGAATTATAGCAATTAGATAAAGAACTAAAGTTTCGTCATATCTGAAAAATGGCACCACCGAAGGTATTACTCGGACAAAATCGACAAAACAGCACTGCAACTTTGAGGAAAGGAATAACGACCAGAAGTCAAAATTCTTTACAGAGCAATGTATTACGACAACCCAATGTTGGTAGAGAAACCCGCGCCAAGCGAAAAGCGGAAGTTTCGCCATCTAAAGAAAAAACACATAAAAGATGCGCTTTTGCAAACATATATATAATATTTACTGTAGAAAGAAGTACTGTAGAAAGAACTTTAAAACATCAGCTTGTAGAAGATTAATTACATTCTTCTGTTGGAGACTAATGCTTTAAAATTTTTTATTTTATTCTCCAATAAAATATCCGTCTTATTCAAATGGAATCTATATAAATGTGTACTAATTCAATCACTACTATCTGAAAATAGTGTACCAAGTTGTCTATGCCCACGTTAATTCTGGCTAGGTATATACTGGAACATTCTCTGATGGATTATACAATGATCAGGTTTAGTGATAGTAAAATGGCAGCGGCGGCGTTGTTACTCGCGTTGCTAATGAAGGACTTGGGAGGACGGAATCCAACATTAGAATACTATAGCGGTTATAAACTTGACGACATAAGAGATATTTGCAATTTTTTAAACCAGAGCTTGCATAGGAAACACAAAGAAGCATTAAAGTCCACAGCAAATACAACAGCAAGAAATAATTATTTTTTTTTTGTTTTTTATTTTTTTTATATATATATTTTGTATATATATATATATATATATATATATATATATAGTATATATATATAACATATTACACTTTATATATTATACACGTTATAATTTATATATATATATATATATATATATATATATTTATATATATATATATATATATATATATATTGTTCCGGCGCGCAATAAACGCGCCGAACGAATTGCCGAATCCGTTCCGCGAGAACGCGAGATATCGCGAACGGCTCCGCTCAGCCTTTCAACTATGAGACGACCGGGGTTTCAGCTGAACGCGGACTCGATCGCCGGTCAGGAAGTTGAGTGGAAGGCCCAAAAGACAGCAAGTGACTTATAATATATACAAACTTTATTTGATATAATAACAAAACTGACGAAACGCGAGATGTACAGACAAATTAGTGCGAATGCACTCGGCGCACTGTGACTTGTAGTTTTGAAGCGCGGTTTTACATAAAGTGCGCACAGAAACGCGGTAGAAACGAGAGACGGTATCGCAAATGCAATTGTCGCGGTGTGACGGAGTTGCGAAACGCGGTCTTACGTCCGATGCCTACAGAGACGCGGTAGGTAGATACGGCAGGAAGCGAAGCGCCGCGCCGGGGCCACGACAGCGAGAAGGCTCGCTACGAGGCCGAGCGTGCTCGACCCCGCGGGATCGTGATCGTCGGTTTGGTAGGCTGGAGTTCGGGGACACCTGAGAGCCCTCAGTCGAGACTCGGAGCACCGGACCTCGTTTTATGTGTCGCCCTAGGAAGTTGGATAGGGTAGGCTTCGTCGAAGGCAGCAGAGAGCCGGAGATAAGACGAAGTGCCGGCTCCTGTCGGAGCGCCGACTTAAATACCCCGGCGCGGCGGGTTCGTTGGAAGGGAGGCCGGCTGTCGGGCGAGCCGCGTGGGGATGCTGACGCGCGCTAGCCTTCGGCGCGGATCGGCTCCTTCCGGCGGTTCCGAACTTATCGATAATTTTGCGTGAGAAGCAGAAGAAAAGTATATCGCAGTACATATAACAATTTTTATATTAATAAATTGGGGGAATCCCCAACATATATATATATATATATATATATATATATATATATATACAGACTTGATTTTATGCAGTTATTCACGACTTAACTACTATATTTACTGACTTCAATTTAAATAGCTATAATGCACATATTAATCCTAGAATACTACAACACTATAGAGCTTCTAGAGCATCGCGAAAACGCATATTATGAATCTGAAGACCTATGTAACTTTGATACACTGTAAAGCGGGGAGCACACACTTCTGCATAACGCATAATGCGTAAGCATAAGAAAATTGATTGGTCTATTTCTTTATGCACATGTATATGGACCAATCAATTTTCTTACGCATCAATTGCTTACGCATTATGCGTTGTGTAGAAGTGTGTGCTCCCCGCTTAACTCTGATTTAGAGGTTAATATTTTTATACTTGCTTTTTTTATTTTAAAGCTCTGAGATTTAGGAATATGCCAGAATAGATTTTAATACCGAAAAATTTTATTTTGTCAAATTATGAAGTTAAAACTAAATATCAAAAATAGAAAAGTCCAAGCAAACAAAATTTCGTCCGAGTATGAGAGATCTATGCTGTATATTCTACCGTTAATTACATTTTAAATAAAAAGTTATTCGCTTACTGTTTAAGTCGGGCTGTTTACTTTCTTCTGTGTGTATAGTGATATTTTTACAGAAAAGCACCTTGATTGCTTTTACAGTTCGGTAAACGCTGCCGGCCCTATCTGCAGAGACCATCAATATTACCATTAATATAACGTGCGATAAAATGGGACAATATAATATTAGAGGTAAATATGTTAATATAAATTGTAGAGTTAAGTTTTTATCTATTTACCTAAGATTCCCAATGTGTGAACTTATCTTTGTTTACTTACAATAGCTGTGTTCAACAGAAGAAGGAGCTCGATGATGGCTCTTGCACACAGGACGGACAGGACACGGAAACGGTTGCCGCGCGGCAAGAAGCGACATGGTAGCCAATCAACATGTCGCTTTCTCAAGCACGACCATTCACTGAGCGGCTAAGTAGCAATAGGATGTGATTGGTTCTTATCTTTGGATCCAACCAATCACACGTTGGTTACCGCGTCGCTTCTTGCTGCGTGGCAAGCGTTTCCGCGTTCCGTGCGCAGGGGTCATACGCTTCTACACTTAGATCCGAGAAGTGGCAAAGGTAGTGCTGCGATTTCGAGCCCGCGCACGCTAGCATGCGTAAGCTCGAAATCACAACACTTCCCAAAGACGAAAGCCTTTGATCATATTAAAGAATTACTGAGTACTTTGAAGCGCTCAATAAGCTGCTTTATTTGTTGAACGCAGCCGATGGTTTTTTTTATGATATAACCTTACTTTTTTTCTAATTATCAAAATACATTTTATATATTTTAATTACAGCACTTACCTAATATTATAAATATTAATAAAACACTCATATTTACATGTTCTGCTCTTATTATTTGTTTGTCACAGTTCTACATGTCAGTTTTAAATATAATACACTTTGCTGTGTTCGTTTAGGCACTGTAAGCTTATAAGCGCTATTTTCACTTATTCCAAATACGTAAAAGATATCCTAAAATTATCCAAAATGTGTCCAGGATGTCCTGAGGAATTTTATAGGATGAAACTTATTTTTCGCTCGTTTGAAGCAAGGCTATAAAGAGAAAGACCATTATACGAGCATTAATAGATGTTACGGAAAATTTATATCTAATTTTTATATGTATTATTGTAACACATATATGTATATTCCAACTATTCACTGTGCTCCGATCACAGCCGGACTTAATACACAGTTATCATTAGAATGTTAAAAAACCCTTCCATCCCCCCACAATTAAATCGACACGATTTAATTATTTAAAAACTGTAAAGAATTTATTGCGAAAAATATCACTTCAACCAGGGTTCGAACCTGGAACCTCCCTCATTCCGTGTAGGGCGTCGTACCAATTCGACCACC
>NW_020223230.1:0-1159 GCF_003070985.1 Temnothorax curvispinosus | reverse complement strand
GCGAGACGCGACCTCGTCCCCGTTGGCGAAGGAAACGATATCCCCGTTCCCGACGTTCCCGTGGCGAGGCGATGTGTGTTGACGTGCGCGAGTAAGACCACCTCTCCCCGCGTATCGTCCTTATCCCGTTTTCGCGAACGAGGGACCCGCGCGGGTGGATCGTCTTCTGGAGTAGCGACGACGAGAACGACGTGTGTGCGCGCGGCCACGACGGCGACGTGCGACGGCGACGTACGACGTGTAGCACCCCCGCGGCCTTCGTTTCGTCCGAGTATATCTGTGCGAGACAATATACAGCTTAGTGCACTAATAAGATGGATACGAAAACGCGTGATTTACTTCGTGAATCTATAACAATCTGTATACTATAGGATTTAACGAAAACCTTTATGGTTTTGAAGTTCAGGACACTGTAGGTTTAACCGCTGTTAACGTGCCTAATTTATTCAGTCCTTTCCCTGCAATTATAGCACGTTTGACACTGAGTGGCATTCTTTTAGTTACGACTAAGTTTGCCTTGTAAGCTTTATCAATTTATAAATTGATAAAGCTTACAAGGCAATTTATAAATTGATAAAGCTTAAGGTTTATCAATTTATATATTAAGTTTAATTAGTTAACTGCGAACGGTTTCTGTTTTATTATATTGTAAAAGAGACGTGAATAAATTACTTTCTATAAAAATACTACAGTAATTTTATCATATATATGTAATCTTTTATTTTACCCTGACCACGAATAATATACAACCTTATTTCATATATATATTTATATACATTAATAAGGTTGTATTATTCGTTTAATGCAAGTAGAAAATAAACGTAAAGCAATAATGCATAAAATTATATTAACCTTACTATTTGGATAAATGAACCAGATTGCAGTTGTTCATCGAACAAAAAGTCTGGTTACATTAATGAGATATTGTCATCGTATTACAATCAAACGTTTTGTTGTTCTAATCCAATTTTGTCCGGTTACTTCAACCAGAATGCGACTAACCAAATTTGTCTGGTTATTTTAATAAAAATTATGGATCGTTCATTTCTCACCAAACAGTCAGGTTGTTTCAACCAGATTTCCAATTATTTCAACCAAATTTTTTTTTCCGTGTCGGAATTTTATGGTTACGATCTCGACCGCGTTCACGCTACGCGCG
>NW_020223229.1:0-9356 GCF_003070985.1 Temnothorax curvispinosus | reverse complement strand
TTAAAATTAACTTAGCGCCAGGTCCAATGGGATTGCCCCATACAGCCGAAATGCCGAACAGGCCTCGATGGCTGTATCGATAACGATGTATCGTACGGCGACCAATGAGCGTCGGCCTTGCGGCGACTTCCCCCGCTCTCTGCTCGAACCGGCCGAACCACAGGAAGCTCCCGGCGAAAGCACGACCGAACACTCTCTGTGTGAGCATCGTGCGAGAAGGTCTAAATTTAACCTGTTAAGACGTCGTCAAATTGTATTGTAAGACGTCGTCAAGTTGTCAAGAAGTGATCGCACGGAGGGTCAATTTTGTAAAGCGCCGTTGAAAGTTGTCGAAAGATCGCACGGAGAGTCGATCTCTGAGAGTTGTGATTGCCAGGTAAAACAATAAAGGAAACTAATTCTTATCAAAACGTAAGTAGTAATCTTCAGTTCCGTCAATTATTTCCACTTCTTGGTATCTCCTGTTTCCTGGGTCACCCAATCGAACCATTTTATTGAATAAATCAGAGTTTGTTAGTTCTCATAAAACTAACTGGCGCCCAACATATCAGACATATTAGTTAGCTACATTTTGAGCCCCGACAGCTCCGACCCAAGCCGCGTCGGGTGAAAGGGTTTGTCGAAATAAAAATCCTGTCTCACATAATACAAATATGCATTTATATTATGGATAAAGAAGTAAGAAATACGATAAAGGCCAATTAGTTAGTGCGCGCTACTCCGTTAAAAACTAAGGCTTCTATTCTCAACTCTATTTTATCGATAAAAGTGCATTTTTATTTCTGAAATGCTACAGTATATGTAACATAAATAATAGCATTTCACTCATTTCAGAAATAAATGTGCGCTTTTTTTTATAAAAGAAAATTGATGAGAATATAGGTCTATGTGTACCGTTTTAAGAATCTTATTATTCGGTTATTTAGAAGCGATGAAATGTCTATAGACTCAAATATTACGTACAGAATCACACAGACGGAATTGCGATTAAAAACGCAATTTCGGTCGTAATACAAATAGTGATTATATAAGTGCTTTGATTTGTATTTGTATCCGTTACATTTTCTTTAATTATTGAGTATTTCATTATTATCAATTCTATATTCCTCAGTAATTTTAGTCATTTTTTAAATAGATGATACTTAAGGGGGGATTCTAGTGTAACAAGCAAAAAAATAAGCGGTTTTTAAGAATTTTTCTAGAAAACTATTAATGATAGCCAAATATAATTTTTTGGGATAAAAAAAGGCATTCTTAAGGTATCAAAAAATTTTAGTTATGTTCAATTTGCTTTATTTAATTTTAATATATAATAAATAATCTGGACCTCTCTCTGCGATTTCCCGTCTATTGGCGGGTGTTGTAACGTTCCTCCCGGTTATCTGAAAGCAAAAAACGAAATATTTTTTTAAAGTTAGATATTTTCCGCTGGTACTATACCTCCCTAACAAAGAAAAAATCATAAATTAAAAAAGTTATAGCGTTTAAAAAAAATTTTTATTTTTTGACATAAATTTGATCATATATTGATCAAAAAATGTTATAAATAAATGCAATAAAAATAAAATGATAGGTATAGTACCTAGAGAATATAACGAATTGAACAAAACTTGACCGAAGTTGATCGGTTTATTAGTTTTCAAGTTATCACGCCCGCCAACTTGAAAAACATGGTTTCGAGAAAAACGCGTTAAAGTTTTAAATAAAGTTTCACGATACTTACCGCTAAAAAATCGACTTGAACGTTTATTCTGCTATTCCGGCCCCATACATTAAACCTTCTTCTTCTTCGAAAAAGTCTTGTAGTACTGTTTTCTAATACTTTCAAAAGATTCCAAACATAACAATAGCCGACCCGTTAGGCTCTTGTACCTACCGACCGACTACCTGCTGTTTGGGACTCTGACGCGTCTCACTAAACAGAGCTATAACTTCTTTATTTATGCGAATTCGATTTTATAACTGTAGGAGCATATTTTTAAGATGTTATACTTTTAATTTATGCAAAAAAGATTTCGATTTTTTTGACCCGTTACACTAGAATCTCCCCTTAACCCACACTTTTTCAAGTGCTTGATCGAATATATAGCATTAATTACGAAGAATTTATTATTACATTTGTTGCACATTGCATACATTTTGTCAAGTAATCCCTTTATTGTGATGTAATCCCAACATCAAAGTAATCTTTTTTCCTTCTCCTCTTCTTCCGTTAATTTGTCTGCATGACTATTTGTCAAGTGCTTATGTAATCTATGATATCTGTGTTCGTAAACAATAACTTCAAAGCAATGGTTGCATTCTGCCGCATCTAATCTTTTTAATTTTGAATAATGTTCTTGTATAAAGCGATGTACTGGTATCATTTCTTTATTTACATCATGTTGTATATTATGTACGGAATCATTATTTACCCCGTGTTTTATAAAGTAAATGCTCTTCTAATTTTGTTAATGTTTCTTCATACGATAAAGACTAAAGGACTATTTGTATCACTCCAGTAAAATGCATTACATTCTTGACAAATTAATATGGGATAATAATATTGTATCATCCACTCAATTTATAACGCTGATAAATTCCCTCAAAATCGTAGTCTTTTTTTCTCAATTGACAATTGAACTAAACTTATGAAATTTAATGAGAGACTCAAAAAGATGATGATAAATTAGGAGAAGATATGGTGAGCAAAATATACAAAAATTAATATTTACAAATTTTCAAACATAATATATATTTATTTGTAATTATTTATGGAAACATTATACATGTACTTTAATAAGTACAACTAATTATATTTTTAAATATTGTTTTCAGAATAACAATATTCGAAAATGCTCAGAATATGTATAGATAAAAGTAAAGTTGTTATACTAACAATAAGTCTTCAATGCATATGTTAGAAAAGTTTATTACAGCAGAGATTGCAATAAAATTTACTGGCTCTTATTATATTTGAAGAAAATTATTTGTTTAAATGTTTTTAAATAAATGTAGGTATTATATATAAATGTATTTAATTTATATCTCTTATGTCCGGGATAAGTAAATTTCAATATAATTAAAAGATTTATTTAATTAATAATTTTTACGTTTGAATTGTGACATAATCAAGAGACACAATAATGGGTGCGTTCAGCCGATACTCCGCTAGCCTAGCAATCGTGAGCAGTCGCTCGTTTTCGCTCGTTCCCTCTCTTTTGACCCAATGGATTAAAAAGAGAGGAAACGAGCGAAAACGAGCGACTGCTCACGATTGCTATGCTAGCGGAGTATCGGCTGAACGCACCCAATGTCTCGCGCCTAGTGTGGAAAGGGACACGCGAAGACGCGAGTAAGACGGGCGAGCCGAGTACGATAGGACGACTTTACGATTCTCGTGGCTAGCTCGAGCAAGAAAGAGACTGCAGATGTATATCTGCGCTTTTCAGCCGCTCGAAGCTTCCTGAACGTCGAGCACACAGCCGCCGCGCCGTAGGGATCCTCTAGTGAGGATCCCTAAGCCGCCGCACCCGTACGCGCCACACGGCTGTTCGCTGCTGTGTGCGCGCGCGTCCGTGCTAAATGGTGGATGGTCCCAGTCAGTCCCAGCGTCCATGAAATAACAGTACCTGTATGGACCTACTGCCTTGCTGATAAACAGTAAGTAGTATGAAAATCGATAGAAATTAGTTTTTCTGATTAATTTTTTGATTCAGTTCCAAGTTAAATTTCCGGTTTCCGGTAGATAATTAATTTTTTTTATTCACTGTATGATTTTTTGTGTAACTTATTGTTAAATCGCTATAACCTACATCAAACAATGAGATAAAAGATACATTAAATACATTAAAAAATACATTTTGAAAAATCTTAAACTCATTCTACAATAACTGTAAGAGTATGCGGTAAGACGTAAGCAGTAAAAGTCGACAAACTATACAATAATCGATTATTCTTGGATTGTAAAAATCTTATTAGTCAATAGCTTACTCCCAGATAGCACATACACGTTTCAGAAATATTTTATAAGCGTTTTTCCGAAACGTTTTATAACCGATTTCCGGAAACGTTTCTCATGAGTAAAAATGTCCATTCGAAAAACGTTCGATGAAACATTTCTTTTCCGATAAAATAACGTTTAAAAAAATATTATAGAAACGTTTTGTTTTAGTGATAAAGACATTTTAGATAAAGACATTTAAGAGGGAATTCTACTGTAACCGGGCAAAAAATAATAATCTTTTTAAAATTAAAAAAAAAACTATAAGTGATATTGGATTAATTTTTTTGTGATATAAACAGACTTTCTTAAAGAAGAAAAAAAAATTTTTTTTCAATTTTATTAATTTTTATAGTGTTGGCGTACAACTTTGTAGCACAATGTCGGTAGCGCAACGGTTATCGGTGTGCAATGTAGCAACAAGCTGAGTTATATCTGAAAGCAAAAAACCAAAATTTTCTTTACAGTTTAATCAATTACGCGGGGATTGAACCTACTTGCAAATAAAAATATGAAAAATTGAAGAAGTTAAAGCAATCGTAAGAAAAATGACATTTTTTTCGATAAAAAAATCAATCTTCTATTGTTGATAAAAATGTTACAAATAAACAATAAAATGTAGCGGTAGGTTCAATCCCTGGAGAAAATTGTAAGGAATCGAATCGTACGTGGCAACAGTTATTTGATTGATTACACACCAAGTTGGAAAAAGTAGTTTTAAGAAAAACGCGTTTAAAGTTTTTTTTTTTGCTATCAGCCAAAAACGCTCATAGAAATGCATGAAGATTTTAGTATAAAGGTTTTTGAGGTCGCTGAATCTGAATCTGATATCAGATTTTTTAAATTCAAAATAGCGGATTCAATATGGCGGGTCAAAAAAATCGCAGTTGAATAAAGAAATAAAGTTCTTAATATTTCCACGATTCTTCCAGTTAAATAACGCTCAATCCGCTATTCCTGATCTATATAAAATGCCTTCCTGTTCGGCAGTTTTCGTCATTCTCTTGGCTGTTCAAGCTTCTTTAGTGCTTTCCAAGGTGCACACACACATACACACATTCACATACACACAAAAATACTAACACATAAATATAAACACATGTAGGGTCAAACCAAATATTTCAGGGTCTAGGCAGGTATGAAGAATCTTTTTGTTCCCACAAGGATAGAATGCCGAGGACACTGCGAAGTCAGTACAGCGTACTTCTGCTGTATTGATCCACAGCGCGTCTCACTAAAGAGGCTGTATTATAGTTTTGTCAATTTTACGAATTCGACGATAACGCTTTGGGAATATATTCTTGAAACCTTATACTATTTATTTATGCAAAAAATTGATTTTTTTTTACCCATTACAGTAGATTCCTCCATTAAAATTCCTACTTTTCACGTTTTTTGAACGTGTTTATGACGTCTTTGAGACATGCTTGAGAATGTTCTAAAACCTTAATGCATATAGCATCTATGACTTCTATTTCTTTTTGAAAAAATTCCTGAATTGGTGCACCTTCGTGCAATAAGTTGAAATAAAACAAAATTATACTTGTCTTACTCTAACTTAATTGCATTATTGATGTGCACCAGTTCAGGAAGTTTTTTAAAACAAAACACGTATAAATGTTCTTTCAAAGGCCATGTTCAGCAGAACGTTTATTTTGCAAAAACTGTTGAAAGTTTTCTAAGCTCACAATCAGATTTGTCCGATGACAAATAGATTAAGACCGGTAGGACAAAATTAATTTAAGTAAATAATTATTAAGTGGATATATGTACGTGGATAAAATGATTTATTTTGTGCAATAGTTGGTGCAATAAATTTCAAAAAATGCTGTTAAGGCTATTATATATACAGATAAAGCAAATTTATAATTTTAAAAGAAAAATTTTAACAAATAGGTATTTTGTTAACTATAGTAACGTAAAAAATGCGTTTCTTGAATCATGGTTTCAAAAACATTTTTGTTCAAACGTTTCTTAATGGTTCTTTACGGTTATGAAACTATGTATACCTTCAAAAAACGTTTATGAAAATAATATGTGCTACCCGGGCTGCTTACGCGTCTTACATCTACTCTTACGACTATTGTAGATTGGAACTTTATAGTCATTTAGAAATAAAGCGTAAGTCTGGCGAATGTGAGCAATATAAATTGTGTAATTTTTTTGTTCTTTCTTTTGTGCTCGTGCACGTGTGTGCCACGTGGTAATAGAAGAACACAGAGCTCCCGATATTTCAGATTTATAAAAGAACATTTTTCTACATTAACAAAATTAAAAAATAACTGTTATTTTCTTTAAAATAATTAATTATTTAATAATGATATTCAACACACACATGCATATTATGTAACAATGTCAGTACTAGCAATGCGAATGAAAGCAAGATAAACTTATTGTTAGATTATACATATAATCTGAAGGCTATAATTATTAATATATATAATATTATAATGCATTTTAGCATATGCTAAAAAAGAAAAGATTATTATTCTCCATATTCTTTGTCTTCTTTTAGAAAGACAATATGACAACCCACAATAAATCTTTAAATTGCGAGAGTTGTAGTCGATATCCCTACATCGGCAGAGTATCCGTAGGAGAAAAAGATAGTGTTGACTTTGTCTTTTAATTTGTGAAGAAAATATATGTTCCCACGATAAGAAACGGTCAGAATTTTGGCATATTATTTACTACCTGTAACATAATTGGACCACCCGGATCCTATAATTATGGCAAACAATTTCATTTACCATGTTCTTTTGGAGAAAAACATGTCAGAGTATGTGTATTTCCTGGTATTATCTGTTATTGTTCTGTACAAAGTAATTACTACCTATAAATTTATGTTATAAGATTTTCTATTTGACACATTTCGATTTTCTAATATAGTCGAGAAAGGATGGTTTCGATATTTCAATATCTCCGTGGCAAATCAATTCTATGAGACCTGAGTATATTATTGATACTCCATGGTATACATGGGACCATATGACGAGCGAAAAAAAAAGTATTGGTATATATAATATTCGAATGAATAAATAAAATATTGTAAAGAAGATTCGGTTTTGTTGAGAAAAGAGTATAATTATATTTTCTATTTTTTAAGATATTGAGTTTCATGAAGCTGTATATCCAGTCAGAGTCTCTATTTACGAAACAATTCGTCCTGGAAGCGTAATTCAAATTTTGGCTCAAGATTCCAATAATAACTGGATTCAGTTGTGGGTTGAATCGTCTCAGATTGTACCCCCGAAATCAAGATTATTTTCTCCACCGTTATCGCATCCGTGCGACTTCAAAACCAAAATGCTCAGACTAGTGTTTAAGGACAGCTCACGTACATCTTCTACACAAGTGTATGTGATGCTTATCGGTACATCAGATTTGATCCTTCCTAGAAATCCTAACGAGAGTTTAAGTAATCTGTTAAAAAGAATTAACAGCATGTACTCTCAACACCACGACGATGTTCACAATTTAACAGCAGATTCGAAAAGTGCACACTTGGATATAGTTCATCTGCAACGAAATTTTTCTGAATATTGTGTTATTTATAAAAGGTATTACTATTGTACATTAGGTAATATTTAAATCCTTTTTTTCTGTTAATAATGAAAATCAATTTGTTCCGATGATATTTGCAGCAAAAGAAGAATTAATTATAAAAGTAATTTGAAACACAAAAAGTGCAAAAAGGCATTTAAAGAGGTAATCCCTGGATATGTACAACCTCTTGGACAGAGATACTCGCGTCGTATTCTATCGAAAAGTTACAAGGAGCCATCACGTTGCAGTTTATCTGCGCTTCCTGTAAAGTATTCTAAGAAGTCTATTTCTCATCACAATATTTATTGCAATGACATTTCGTACACTTTGAGTATTAAAGTATTTATTTTGTATTATATTAATTATATTTTATCTTTACAGGATGAAATACTACTTAAAATATTTAAATACTTGGATTTGGTAACATTATGCCGCATGAATGAAGTAAATAATGGGCGCTTTGATATTTTAACATGGGATCCTCTACTCTATACACGTTTGAACATGCGATGGATTAAATCTGACAAATATATGTGCGATATATTTTGTTATTTTACACCTAGATGTAAATATTTGCAACAATTAGATCTTACAGGAAGCAACTTTGATGTTAATGTTTTCGTAATTTTTCTTGATAATTGCGGCAGGCGTTTAACGCATTTAAGATTAAGAGACTGCCGCATGGACTTAAATCCTGTCCTACTCAAAATTTCAGAGACATGCAAAAATTTGAAAGGTATGTGCATATAGTGTATAATTGTCAAGATTATGAATAAATTGCATAACAACTAATACAAATTTTTCTTAGAATTGGATCTAAGTTATTGTCATCACATAAACGACGAAGGATTTTCGTATCTCGAAGGGCTAAATAATTTGGAACATATAAACTTTATTAGTACACGTATAACAACTGAATGTCTTTGCAAAATACTGCAAAATAACCAACGGATGCGTGAGTCACTACTATTAATATCTACAAATAATGATGCAGTTCTAATAGAGTTGGCAAATTCGTGTCATGACTTGGAAGCAATATATTTACTGTACCCACATGGTCTTACATCTCAGGGTATTAATGCTCTCGCTAACTGTAAGAACTTACAAAAATTGAAACTTTTTCTGTAAGTGTGTGTGCTACATTTTCTTTTAAAATACATATTACTGTATTCTTTATTGAAATTTGTTTGCTTCTCTTGCAAGCATCTTGAGAGAATTACATGAATTTTTTGCTCGCAATTAAAATATTATACTAATTATATGATTTTTGTTACAGATACGTATACCCAGTTACTGATGACAGCTTATTTAGATCACTTTCTTCTTATCAACACTTGCAAGAAATTTATCTGGACTTTGTTGTCCTCACTGATCACCGGTTGGAATTATTAGCGCAGTGCAAAAACTTGAAGATGTTAGATCTTTATCGAGCGAAACTTAATATACCTGATAATTATTCTATTATTTTGAAACAATGTCCTAAACTGCAGGAGTTTCATCTCAAGTTCTGTAATATAAGTGATCAATTAGTTAATAAATGGAAGGACAGGTATCCGCATGTGTCCGTCTATACATACAAATAAAATAAAGTTTATGTTTACTATTTTGAAATTTAAAAGTTAATAATTTTTTTTAATTATCCGATGCACAAGGTTGTAAAAGAAGTTAATGCCTAATAAAAATAAAATAGTTGTATTTATTTATAATTTTGTTATTTTTGAACACTTCTTTCTGTTTTTTTTTTCCATTATTTGACTTTTTTGGGCAATGATGTGATTTTTTTTTAGAAATATTGCAGAAGCTACATTAATAACATTTTCAGTAAATT
>NW_020223228.1:0-2706 GCF_003070985.1 Temnothorax curvispinosus | reverse complement strand
ATAGAGTTATATAGATATAAGCTCCTTTCCTTGCATGGGTCAAACAACCGAAACGCGAGACTCCGAAACCACGGCGACGGAATGACGTGAAGCGGAAACCGCTTACCGCTAAGCAAACGCGTTGTAGAGTCCACGGAGACTGGTCCGACCGAGTTTCAAGCGTATCGGAGTACAGCGAGATAAACTCGGTGACGCGAAGCGGAAACCGCTTACCGCTAAGCAAACGCGACGTAGAGTTCACGGAGACTCGTTCGACCGAGCTGCAAGCATAGCGAAGTCGGGCGAAACGAACTCGGTGAAGCGAACCGGAAACCGCTTACCGATAAGCAAGCGTGATGTAGGCTGCGGTCCAGTAAGCGCTACCAAATGCTCCAAACGCCACGCTCCAAGTGCTATGAAAGGAGCGGTCCACGAACGCTTCGAGTGCTACAATCGCTATACAAGTGGACCAGGCTGTAGCACTTGTAGCAGTGGTAGCATGTGATTAGCACAATAGCGTGAATCAGAATGGAATGTAATATACCGATAATACCTATTGTAATAGCTAGTATGGATGTTTTTGATATTCCATCTTTATTCGAAGATGATGAAGATGATGTAATATATAATGCATGTATAAAATCAGTAATAGAAAAAGGTAAAACAAAACGGGAAAATATTCCTAAAATTGAGGGTTACGTGGAAAATATTGTCCCGTCACTTAGTGCAATGGAGTTTAAAAGCCATTTTAGGTAAAATTAATTCTATTATCTTCTTTTATTACAATTTATTTCTCATATATTTCTTTTATTATAATTTCCTTTTATTACATATTTCTTTTATTACAATTTCTATTATTACCTATCCTCCGTATTAAACGCTCATAAAAACATTCCTTTATTTTTAGAATGTTGCCAGAGACATTTGAGTTTGTCTTAGGACAGATTGCAGAACGATTGCAAAGAACTGCAAATGGTAATGAAATGATATCACCAAAAAAACAATTTTTAATTGCTTTATGGCGTATGGCAACGCCAGATTCTTACAGGTATGAATCATACTCTGTAATATTAATAAATGATCATAAATTTAAAAAGCATGTACGAATCCTACGTTTCCAACATTTACATGTGTAAGCAGACACATATGATCATAAAAGGCGATTTTTGGCGACTCTGGTATAAGCAACCAAAGGATACCAAATTGCACCAGAACCAATAGCAACCACCGATAGCAACTTTGATACATGTACCAAACTATACCAAACAATCGCCAAAAATTGCTTAAACTACTTATAAACAAAACCAATTAAACTTTTAAAAATACAGGAATAAATATAAAAATGTTTATATTTCTTTTACTACCAGTAACACAGTACAAAGTAAAATATTACGAACCTGAGCTTGGATGGAATAATGTGCTTTTCTGTTAATTTAATTAACATATTTTAGATCAATACACACTAGATTTGGAGTAGGAAAAGCTACAGCTATAAGAGCGGTACGACGAGTTACTCAAGCATTATGTGGTCTTGCTTCAATATTTATACAATGGCCGACAGAAGAAAAGATTGAAGAAATTAAGCAAGGTTTTTCTCACGTTGGTGCCTTTTCAGAAACTATTGGAGCAATAGATGGCACACATATTAATATACCAGCTCCTAAGAAAAATCCAGAGGCTTATATTAACAGAAAAGGACATTATTCCATTCAAGCCCAGGTTTGCAATTTTTTAGTTTGTACTATGTTACTGGTAATAAAAAAGTATAAGTATTTTTAAATTTATTCTTGTATGTTTTAAGTATAATTGCTCTTGGTTGTAGGTTGTTTGTGATCATATGCTTGTGTTTACACATATAAATGTTGGAAACGTAGGATCCGTACATGATGCTCGTGTATTCAGGTTATCAACTTTGCAAGACTATATTGCAGACCCATCAAAATTTCCTAATGATAGCCATTCAATAGGTGATGCTGTTTATCCCCTTTCAAAACAATTAATGGTACCATACACGGATAATGGCCATCTTACACAGCGTCAAAAGAATTATAATTTTTGTCTTTCCTCTTCTCGTATGGTTGTGGAAAGAGCTATTGGCTTACTTAAGGTGGTTCGATGGCTACAACAAAATGCAGAGAATTTCATGAAATTTTAATATGTTGTTCTGCAATGCAAAATAGAATTATGTGAATTTTTTGGGAATTTTTCACCGTCCCGTTTTGAAAAAAATCTACTCCAAAAACCTAAAAAGTACAATTTTAGGAGTAGATTTATTTCAAAACGGGACGGTGAAAAATTCCCAAAAAATTCACATAATTCTATTTTGCATTCCAGAACAACATATTAAAATTGCATGAAACTGGCTGCATTTTTAACATAGGTTTTTATGGTTTTCATGGGAAATGACATATTGCATATACCTTCAGAATGAAATAAGTGCAAGAAAAAATGCAAATGATAAAGAAAAAGAAATTTGCACATGTAACTTAATAATTTACAAATAAATGAGCGAAAGAAAGGGGAAGGTTACCGCACATTTGGTAGAAAAATTAATTATTAAAGCATAAATTGCTTGATTTTTTGTCTGCATAGACTGTCATGGTCGTGAACGACGTGAACAGCAGCACGCATTATACACGCGGCGACCAATCAGAGCAATCCCCTTCATTCTCACTACTTCAAACGCTAGTGCGCTGTTTCCAGAACCCCCGCGTCCCACTACTCCCT